>NW_024081615.1:508344-678986 GCF_003009895.1 Hyaena hyaena | reverse complement strand
GCTCCAGGCTCTGAGCTGGCTGTCAGCACAGAGCCTGATGCGGGGCTCGAACCCATGAAACGTGAGATCATGACCTGAGCTGAACTCGGATGTTCAACCGACTAAGCCACCCAGGCACCCCTGGAAATATAATTTTTAAAATGTTTACTTGTGTGTGTGTGTGTGTGTGTGTGTGTGTGTGTGTGTGAGAGAGAGAGAGAGAGAGAGAGAGAGAGAGAGAGAGAGAGAGAGAGAACGAGAACAAGCAGGATAGGGACAGAGAGAGGACAGAGGATGTGAAGCAGTTTCTGCGCTGATACCTGAGTGCCCAGTGTGGGATTTGTACTCACAAACCTTGAAATCATGACCTGAGCTGAAGTCAGATACTTAACAGAGTGACCCACCCAGGTACCCCAGTAAAATGTAATTTCTAAAAAATTATTTATTTGTCACCATTGCAACATAGTCCAAGTCTCAAAAGAGTCCACTACCTCATATTCTTCTGTGATTTTGGAAATCTCTGAGTGATATGCCTGAGTGAGCATTTTTGGAAGCACTTTGCTCTAGACATAAAACTCATGTCCCAGCCTAGGCCCCAAGTAACATGGCTAAACAGGAGGAAATAAATAAATCCTACACATTTGGGATGATAGATTGTATTTAGGCTGGTGATAAAGTGTTTTATTTTATACCAATTCTCATTTGGAGTAATGTAGGAGATAAAGGTTGGAATCAGCTAAGAATTTTCAGGAAAAAATTCTCAGGAAAAGTGATTTTTATCTTCTGGATTTTGCTAGAAAATATCAGAACGTCTCAGTATAGTTCAATATTTTCTTAAACTGGTGCAGTTTATATTTCCGAAACTGACATCCCCAGGAAAATGTTTTCCTACCTCTCTTCCCTAGTCCATAGTAACAAAAATATACTTACAGACTTTTAATCCAATAGTGATATAGGTTTGGGTTTTGTTTTGTTTTGATTTTTAGCTAGGAAGCTATTAAAGTTTAGAGGGTAACCTAGAGTGACAATTTGATTCTCTCGAGAGTAATTGCCAATGTTTTTGTTTCGGTTACTTACAGAGGCTAGAACTTCCTATTTTCAAGGATACTTCTAATTTATAATATTAAGCTATATCCTTTTTACTTCCATAGATTTTGAAGTAATCTAGAACTTATATATATATTTTCAATATATTTTTATATAGTACTATGTCTGTTTCTGGTTTATATATTTGTCAAATCCTTATGATTTGTATTGTTCTTTGTCCTAAAGAGTCTAAATCTACTGTATTTAAAGTAATAGATACTAACACGTTGGGGTTTGTGTAGCCTATACTGTGTTTAGGATTTTCTAAATATAGTTTATGATAAAATTTTAAGGATCATTTCACTAACATTTAAAGTACAGATATTTGCAAATTTTATTTTTCTGAAGAGCAAAAGGAAAAGTTATCCCTGATAGATAATAGACTAATAGAAATATTCTCCTATTTTTTAAGTTTATTTACTTTTGAGAGAGAGAGAGAGAGAGAGGGAATTGGGGAGGGGCCAAGAGAGAGGGAGACACAGAATCCGAAGCACGTTCCAGGCTCACAGAGCCTGACATGGGGCTCGACCCATGAACTGAGAACATGGCCTGAGTCAAGTCTCTCAGATCTGCTGCTTTCAAAATCCAGGATGTTTTTCCAATATTTTTTAAATGTTTGGATCAAAGTTACATTGAGAATATGGTATAAGCTATAGAGTATCTCCAACCCAAAATGCATGTGGATTAAAAATTATACTTACAATCATAGGGAACTCATAACATCACCTTACCCCTCACACAAAATGCTATCCATAGAAAATAGATAAAAGATTGAAAATCTTTATACGAATTTTCTTTTTTATTCATATGATAAGGAGTTAGTGGAAAACTCAGGTCTGATTTTTTTTGACCGATTAAACAACCAAAACTGGGGTGAAATTGCATCTATTTGGTATTGAAAAGCTACATGGAAAGATACAACCATAAATGGTACTTTAAAAATTGTTTAAATAACTTATTATTTTTTAAAGCTATAGACTAGCTCCTCAACAGCATTTTCCTACTCAGTCTGAAGACAGCTTCACAGCAGTCAAATTTTTTCTTCAAGATAAAATTCTTACAGAATACAGAGTGGATCCCACCCGAATCTGTATTTCAGGAGACAGTTCTGGGGGCAGTTTGGCAGCAGCGGTGACTCAGCAGGTATGTAGCATTTGTTTTTGTTCAGAGAGGTATAGGTCACAAATCATTTTTTCCCTATGCAAATAACCAGTTCTTCCAGAATCATTTGTTGAAAAGACTGTCCATTCTCATTGGATTACAGTGAGGCTTGAGTCTAAGATCAATTAACCATAAATATGACTCTTTCTGAATATTCTTTTCTGTTCCATTGATCTGTACGTCTAATCTTATGCCTGATACTACTCTGACTTCAGCTTTGCTCTTTCTTCAAAATTGTTCCTAGTACTCTAGATCTTTTTAATCAAAATTTGGGAGATCCTGTCAATTTCTAAACACAGAAAGGCTAACTAGATTTTGGTTAGCATTGCATTAAATCTATAGATAGGTGGAGGATTGACATGTTAATAATATTGATACTTCCAATTAAAACACGTTGCATATGTCATTTTATTTAGGTCCTTTTCAATTTCCTCACTATTGTGCTTTTTCAGTGTAGAGATCTTATAAATCTTTTCTTAAATTTAATCCTGAATTATGTGCAAAAATTTTCATGTAAAATAATATTTTTCAAGTGTTTTTTGATAGTATATAGAAATACATTTGAGTTTCACATTGGCCTTTACAATCATATCCTTTTTTTAAAAATTTTAAAAATTTTATTTTTTTAAACATTTTTAAAGGTGTTTTATTTCTTTCTGAGAGAGAGAGAGAGAGAGAGACAGCCTGAGCAGGGGCGGGTCAGAGAGAGAAGGAGATACAGAATCTGAAGCAGGCTCCAGGCTCTGAGCTAGTTGTCAGCACAGAGACCTAGGCAGGGCTTGAACCCATGAACCATGTGATCATGACCTGAGCTGAAGTTGGATGCTTAACCAACTGAGCCACCCAGGTGCCCTTACAATCGTATCCGTAAAAAGATTTATTTATAAATTCTAGTATTTTTAACACTTTCTAGGATATTCTACACAATCATTTCTTCTGCCACTAGAGACAGTTTTAATTCTTCCTCTGTAATCTTGATGGTTTTCTTTTCTTGATTAGTGAACTAGCTAAGGCTTCCAGACTAGGCTTCCAGATTGAATACAGCTGTATTCTTGCTCTGAACCTTAGAAAAATGATGTTAACTGAAGGCTTTTCACAGTTGTCTTTTGTCAGGTTGAGGAAGTCTTTTCTATTCCTAGTTTGCTGATAGTGTTTGCATACATGGGTATTAAATTTGCCAAATGTTTTTAATGCATCTCTTGAGATGACAGTGTATTTTTTCTTCTTTACTCTTTTAATGTGTTATGTTATGTCAGGTGACTTTCAGATGTAAAGTTATGCTTGCAATCCAGACTTGACCTCACTTGGTCATGATGACTTAAATTTTTATACTTCACTAGTTTCCATTAGCTAAATTTAAAATTTTGAGGGATTGATTTAAATTTTTAAAAAATATTTTATTCCGAGGTATTTTATGGTTTTTTGTGCAATTGTGAATGGGATCAGTTTCTTGATTTCTCTTTCTGTTGCTTCATCATTGGTGTATAAAAATGCAACCGATTTCTGTACGTTGATTTTGTACCCTGCAACTTGGCTGAATTCTTGGATCAGTTCTAGTAGGCTTCTGGTGGAGTCTGTCGGGTTTTCTATGTAGAGTATCATGTCATCTGCGAAGAGTGAAAGTTTGACTTCCTCTTTGCCAATTCTGATGCCTTTGATTTCCTTTTGTTGTCTGATGGCTGATGCTAGGACTTCCAGCACTATGTTAAACAACAGTGGTGAGAGTGGACATCCCTGTCGTGTTCCTGATCTCAGGGGGAAAGCTCTCAGTTTTTCCCCGTTGAGGATGATGTTAGCTGAAGGCTTCTCATAGATGGCTTTGATGATGTTTAAGTAGGTTCCTTCTATCCCAACTTTCTCGAGAGTCTTTATTAAGAAGGGATGCTGTATTTTGTCAAATGCTTTTTCTGCATCTATTGACAGGATCATATGGTTTTTATCTTTTCTTTTATTGATATGATGGATCACATTGATTGATTTGCGAATGTTGAACCAGCCCTGTAACCCAGGAATGAATCCCACTTGATCTTGGTGGATGATTCTTTTGATATGCTGCTGGATTCGATTTGCAAGGATCTTGTTGAGAATTTTTGCATCCGTATTCATCAAGGATATTGGCCTATAGTTCTCTTTTTTTGTTGGATCTCTGTCTGGCTTGGGAATCAGAGTGATGCTGGCTTCATAAAATGAGTCCGGGAGTTTTCCTTCGACTTCTATTTTTTGGAATAGCTTGAGAAGAATTGGGATTAATTCTGTTTTAAATGTCTGGTAGAATTCCCCAGGGAAACCATCAGGTCCAGGGCTCTTATTTGTTGGGAGATTTTTGATCACTGATTCGATTTCTTCACTCGTTATGGGTCTGTTCAGGTTTTCTATTTCTTCCCGTGTGAATTTTGGTAGTGAGTGTGTGTTTAGGAATTTGTCCATTTCTTCTAAGTTGTCCAATTTGTTGGCATATAATTTTTCATAGTATTCCCTGATAATTGCTTGTATTTCTGAGGGGTTGGTTGTAATAAGTCCATTTTCATTCATAATTTTGTCTATTTGGGTGCTCTCTCTTTTCTTTTTGATAAGCCTGGCTAGAGGTTTGTCAATTTTGTTTACTTTTTCAAAAAACCAACTCTTGGTTTCATTGATCTGTTCAATTGTTTCTTTGGTCTCTATGTTGTTTATTTCTGCTCTAATTTTTACTATTTCTCTTCTTCTACTGGGTTTAGGGCGTTCTTGTTGCTCTGCCTCTAGCTCCTTTAGGTGAGCTGTTAGATTTTGGACTTGTGCTTTTTCTAATCTCTTGAAATAGGCCTGGAGAGCAATGTACTTTCCTCTTAGGACTGCCTTGGCCGCATCCCATAGATTTTGAATTGTTGTGTTTTCATTTTCATTTGTTTCCATATATTTTTTAATTTCCTCTCTAATTGCCTGATTGGCCCATTCATTCTTTAGAAGGGTGTTCTTTAACCTCCATGTTTTTGGCGGTTTTCCAGACTTCTTCCTGTAATTGATTTCAAGTTTCAAAGCATTGTGATCTGACAGTGTGCATGGTATGATCTCTATTCTTTTATATTTATTGAGGGCTGCTTTATGTCCCAGTATGTGATCTATCTTGGAGAATGTGCCATGCGCACTTGAGAAGAAAGTAAATTCCCTGGCCTCAGGATGTAAAGTTCTAAATATATCCGTCAGATCCATCTGGTCCAATGTGTCTTTCAAGTCCATTATTTCTTTAGTGATTTTCTGTCTGGTTGACCTATCCATTGCTGTAAGCGGAGTATTAAAGTCCCCTGCTATTAGCACATTCTTATCTATAAGCTTGTTTCTGTTTGTGATTAATTGTTTTAGATATTTAGGTGCTCCCATATTCGGTGCGTAGACATTTATGATTGTTAGTTCTTCCTGATGGATGGACCCTGTAATTATTATGTAGTGCCCTTCTTCATCTCTTGTGATTGTCTTTAATTTAAAGTCCAGTTTGTCTGATATAAGTATCGCTACTCCGGCTTTCTTTTGATTTCCTGTAGCATGATATATATTTCTCCATCCCCTTACTTTTAATCTGAAGGTATCTTCCCGTCTAAAATGAGTTTCTTGTAGACAGCATATTGATGGATTTTGTTTTTTAATCCATTCTGCTACCCTATGTCTTTTGATTGGAGCATTCAGCCCATTTACATTCAGTGTTATTATTGAAATATGTGGGTTTAGAGTCTTTGTATCTTTTGTAGGGTTCATGTTTGTGGTGGTGTCTCTGGTATCTTTGTTCCTTGCAACCTTTCCTTCAGAGCATCCCCCTCAGGATTTCTTGTAGGGCTGGCTTCGTGGTGACAAATTCTTTCAATTTCTGTTTATTTGGAAAGGTTTTTATCTCTCCTTCTATTTTGAATGACAGGCTTGCTGGATAGAGGATTCTTGGCTGCATATTTTTACTGTTCATCACATTGAAGATTTCCTGCCATTCCTTTCTAGCCTGCCAAGTTTCAGTAGATAGGTCTGTCACCACTCTGATAGGTTTCCCTTTGTATGTTAGGGCCCTTTTCTCCCTAGCTGCTTTCAAAATTCTCTCTTTGTCCTTGTATTTGGCCATTTTCACTATGATATGTCGTGCAGAAGATCGATTCAGGTTACGTCTGAGGGGAGTCCTCTGAGCCTCTTGTACTTCCACATTTACTTCCTTCCCCAGGTCGGGGAAGTTCTCTGCTATAATTTGTTCCAGGACTCCTTCAGCACCTTTCCCTCTCTCTTCCTCTTCTGGGATTCCTATGATACGGATATTGTTGCGTTTGACCGTATCGCTGAGCTCTCGAATTCTTCTTTCCTGTTCCTGGATCAGTTTGTCTCTTTTTTTGTCAGCTTCTTGTTTTTCTATAATGGTGTCTTCTAAATCACTTATTCTCCTTTCTGCCTCTTCAATCCGTGCATTGGAGGCCTCTAATTTATTATGGATCTCATTTATCGCATTTTTTAATTCTTCATGCCTATTTTTATTTTCCATTCTGTCTGTAGCCATAGTTTCTTTGATGTCCCCTATGTTTTTTTCAAGCCCAGCTATTAATTTTACCATTATTATTCTAAAATCTTGTTCAGTGATGCTGCTGATATCTGTTTTGAGCAGTTCATTAGCTGTCATTTCTTCTTGGAGTTTCTTTGGAGGAGAGGTCTTTCGTTTCGTCATTTTAGTTAGCTTTCCGGCTCTTGTTGGTTTTAAAGACCTATTATTCTCTCTGTTTCTATGAGCACTGCTATATCCAAGAAGGCTCTTTGACTTTCCAGGGCCTACCCTTTCAGAGAGTGTTTTTTGAATGGTATCCCCTGGTCTCTCTTGTTGGGACCTTGGTTATTTTATTTTCCTATTCGTAGTGATATTTGGGACTCTCCACCTTGTGCACTCTAGCTTGTTTCTTGAGGTAGCCCTGGAAAAGAAAACAGACAGACAAACACACAGGGAGCAGGAGCACACAAACGCACAGGCTAATTCAACTAACATGCAAAGCGAGAGGGAAAACGAAAAAGTTAAGAGAAAAGATGGAGGAGGGAGGGCGAATAATAGGGAGTATAAAATACATAAAAGGGTCAAAAAGGGGAAAGGAAAAGGAAAAAAGAAGAAAACCGATGGACAAAGAACGGTTTAAAGGATATAACCAGATTTCCCAGCTACAGTTAAATAGCCGTGTGTATGCAGTGCTGGTTGAGGAGCATAGAGAAACAGAGAGAAAGCAGGGCGGGATGAGACACAATTGGAAATAGAATGAACAGGCAGAAGGGATAAGAAGCTTTTTTCAAAGAGGTAAAGGGTAGAATATGGTTGGATAGGTGAGAGAAGGGTGCTGGAATTATCCAGAGAAACTATATAGTCTAATTACTCCTGAGAGAAATAGCTGAAAATGTCAGTAGGTGTAGAATTTACATTTACACAATGGACTCGTGAACGTTTAAGCAAGCTGGCGACCAGAGTTAATCAGGTCAGTGTTCTGGGGAAAAAAGAGAGAAAAGAGAAAGAAGACGAAAAAAAGAAAGAGTAAAAAAGGGAAAAAAAAAGAAAAGAAAAAAAAAGAAAGAAAAAAAAGGAAAAAAAAAAGGGAAGAAAAAAAAAAAAAGGGAGGAGGGCACCTCTCAGGCAGGGATGGGCGTGGCGGGATCCAGTGCCTCAGGCGGGAGCTCTGCCTCGGCGGTTGTGGGGAGGAGAGTGACGGTGCTCCAGTCCCTTCTTGAAGCAAGAGCTGCTCCTCACTCTTTTGGGGGTGTAAACTCCCCGTACCAGGGGCGCAGCCGAAGTTGGTTGCACTCTTCAACCCAGGGCAGTTCCAATCTCCAAATCCCCGTCTGTGCGACCCGCTGAAGTTGCCTTAGACACAGCTTCCCAGGCAACCCCCTCGGGCAATTCCAAGCTCCCTGCCGAGCTCTAGGGGCGGAGTCAGAATCGCTGCTTCCTTCTCTGGGTCAGGCTGGCGCGCATGGGCGGGGGCTTGCCTGCCGGGTGCTCTGAGCCGGAGTGTCAGAAGGCTCTCTCAGTGGATTCTGCGTCTTTTTTCTCCCAATCTCTCAGGTTTTGTAAGGTTTCCAATGTCTTCAGATCTTTTCTGTGTGATGTATGGGCGTGAGTGCAAGTACGGAGCTCCTTACTTCTCCGCCATCTTGCCCTCTCCTCCTCCAAATGTTATGCTTTAAAAAGGCAACATGAAGTGCACATAAATCATTCTCTAGAATGGATCACATATGAGTCACAAATCAGGATTCAACTAGAACAAAAAATTTGAGAACATACCATGCATATTTTCAGACCAGAATTCTTTGAAACTTGAAGTGAACCACAAGAAAAAATTTGGAAAGACCAACAATATATGGAGGTTAAAGAACATCCTTCTAAAGAATGAATAGGTTTACCAGGAAATTAAAGAAGAAATAAAAAAATACATGGAAGAAAATGAGATGAAAACACAACAGTCCAAGTCCGTTGGGATGCAGCAAAACCAATTGTAAGAGGAAAATATACAGCAATACAGGCCTTCAACAAGAAGCAAGAAAGGTCGCAAATACACAACCTAAGCCTAAACCTAAATAAGATGGTAAAAGAACATTGAAAAAGCTCCAAAACAATAGAAGAAGGGAAATAATAAGGATTATAACAGAAATAAATTATATAGAAATCAAAGAAACAGTAGAACAGAACAATTAAAGTAAAAGCTGGTTCTTTGAAAGAATTAACCAAATTTGATAGCCCCCTAGCCAGACTTACCAAAAAGAAAAAGGACCCGCATAAGTGAAATCATGAATGGAAGAGGAGCGATCACAACCATACCATAGAAATGGAAACAATTGTAAGAGAACATTATGAGCAGTTATATGCCCACAAATTGGAGAGTCTGGACAAAATAGATAAATTCCTAGAAACATATAAACTACTAAAACTGAAACAGGAAGAAAAAGAAAATTTGAACCGACACATATCCAGCAAAGAAATCAAATCAATACTCAAAAATCTCCCAACAGAAAAGAGTCTAGGGCCAGATGACTCCCCAGGAGAAATTTACCAAACGTTTAAAGAAGAGGTAATACCTATTTTTCTGAGACTGTTACAAAACATAGAAATGGAAGGGAAACTTCTAAACTCATTCTGTGAAGCCAGCATTACCTTGATTCCAAAACCAGACAAAGACCCCACCAGAAAGGAGAATTATAGACCAATATCCCTAATGAACATGGATGCAAAAATTCTCAACAAGCTATGAGCAAATGAAATCCAACTGTACATTAAAAAATTACTCACCATGATCAAGCTAGATTTATTCCTGGGCTGCAGGAGTGGCTCAGTATCCACAAATCAGTCAATGTGATACACCACATTAATAGACAAAAGGATAAGAAACATATGATCCTCTTAATAAATGCAAAAAGAGCAGTGAACAAAATGCAGCATCCATTCTTGACAAAAGCCCTCAAAAGTAGGGAAAGTTGGAACATACTGTTGCACATGAATTTAGCCTCAGTCCTTCCATCTTGACACAGAGTTTACCTTCTGGGCCTGCACTCATAGGGCTACGTGACTATCCTCAGTTGCAAGAAAAAAAAAATAAGAAGACAAGGGCTAATGTTCCCTGTTAATGGTTATTTATGACACAGTTTGCATACTTTGTCCTTGAGATAACGGCTATTCCCTTGAAACTCCACAAAGCCCTGAGCCGTGCCTTCAAAATAATAAATGTCCTACTTACCAGGATAAGGGCTGCTCTCTTTATCACTTTGTAGCTTTTTTACAATAACTGGTCAATTCTGCTTCTGTACTGCCCACTTGCCTGCTTACTCATTATAAAAAGCCCTAAGTCTTTGGACTCGGTGCCACACATTTTGGGTTCTGTGCTAACTCTGTGCGGTCCCGGCTAGTAATAAAGACTCCTTTAATTCAGCTGCAGTGGTCTCGGTTGGTCTCTGTGTCTCTCGGCATAACAATACAGCAACATCAAAAAGGCTGTATATGAAAGGCCCACAGCTAATATGGTCCTAAATGTAGAAAAACCGGGAGTTTTCCCCCTAAGGTCAGAAACGTGACAGGGATGTCCACTCTCACCTTGTTGTTCAATATAATACTGGAAGCCCTAGCCTCAACAATCAGACAATGAGAATAAGAAAAGACATCCAAATCAACAAGGACAAAGTCAAACTTTCACTCTTGTGGAGGACATGATGCTTTATGTAGAAAAACTGAAAGATTTCACTAAAAAATTGCTAGAACTGACATATGAAGTCAGCAACGTTGCAGGATATAAAATCAACAGGCAGAAATATGTTTTATTTCCATACACCAATGATAAGTGAGCAAGAAGATAAATCAAGTAATTGATCCCATTACAACTGCACCAAAACCAGAAGATACCTAGGAATTGACTTAACCAAAGGGTAAAAGATCTGTACTCTGAAAACTATACAACACTTTTGAAAAACTTTGAAGAAGACACAAAAAAAAAAAAAAAAAAAAGAAAGAAAAAAAACATTCCATACTCATGGTTTGGAACTACAAATATTGTTAAAATATCTACACTACCCAAAGCAATCTATACATTTAATGCAATCCCTATCAAAATAATACCAGCATTTTTCACAGAGCTAGAACAAACATTCCTAAAGTTTGTATGGAACCAGAAAAGACGCTGAGTAGCCAAAGGAATGTTGAAAAAAGAAAACAATGCTGGAAGCATTACAATTCTGGACTTCAAGCTCTATTACAAAGCTGTAATCATCAAGACAGTATGGTACTGGCACAAAAAGAGACACATGGACCAATGGAACAGAAGAGAAAACCCAGAAATGGACCCAGAACTATATGGTCACCTCATCTTTGACAAAGCAGGAAAGACTATCCAATGGAAAAAAGTCTCTTCAGAGCATGATGTTAGGAAAACTGGACAGCAGCATGCAGAAGAATGAAACTCTACCGCTTTCTTACCCCATACACAAAAACAAATTCAAAATGGATGAAAGGCCTAAATGTGAGACAGGAAGATATCAAAATCCTAGAGAAGAACACAAGCAGCAACCTCTGTGACCACAACCATAGCAATTCTTTACCAGACAGATCTCTGCACAAGCAAGGAAAAGAAAGGAAAAAGCAACTATTAGGACTTCATAAATGTAAAAACTTTCTGCACAGTGAAAAAAAACAATCAGTAAAGGTGAAAGGCAACCTACAGAATGGGAGAAGATATTTGTAAGTGACATATCAGATTAAAGGCTAGTATCCAAAATTCTTAAAGAGCCTATCAAATCAACACTCAAAAAATAAATAATCCCTCAGTTAAGAAATGGGCAGGAGGCATGAACAGATATGTCTTCAATGAAGACCACCAAATGGCTATCAGACACATAAAAAAAAAAGTTCAACATCACTCATCATCAGGGAAATACAAATCAAAACCACAATCAGATACCACCTCACATCTGTCAGAATGATTAAAATTAACAACTCAGGAAACAACAGATGTTGGCAAGGATTCAGGGACATGGGAACCCTTTTGCACTGCTGGTGGGAATGCAAACTGGTGCAGCCACTCTGGAAATCAATATGGAGCTTCCTCAAAAAGTGAAAAATATAACTGCCCTTCAACCCAGCAATTGCACTACTAGGTATTTATCCAAAGGATACAATAATACTGATTTTTAGGCATACATGCACCACAATGTTTATAGCAGCACTGTCAACAATAGCCAAATTATGGAAAGAGCACAACTGTCCATCACTGATGAATGGATAAAGAAAATGTGGTGTGTGTATGTGTATGTATACGTGTGTGGATATATAATGGAACGTTGCTCCACGGAAAAAGAATAAAATCTTGCCGGTTGCAACAATGTGGATATAGATAGAGTGCATTATGCTATGCAAAATGGTGCTGGCAGAGAAAGACAAATACAATATGATTTCACTCATATGTGGAATTTAAGAAACAAAATGAATGAGCCTAGGGGAAGGGAAGGAAAAGAAACAAGATAAAAAACAGAGGGAGACAAACCATGAAAGATGTTTAACTATTGTATGTGAACAAACAGGGTTGATGGAAGGTTGGTGGGAGGGGGGATGGGCCCAGTGGGTCACGGGCTTTAAGGTGGCACTCGCTGGGATCAGCACTGAATGATATATGTAAGTGGAAAGTCACTAAATTCTACTCCTAAAACCACTATGCCTTAACTAGCTTGAATTTAATTAAAATTGTGGTAGATAAACACTCAACAATGTAACCCCAGTAAGCATGGAGTGAACAAGGTTTTTAAAAAATACTTTGTCATTTCAAAATACCCAAATTATAAATCACCTCTACAAGCATTTTGCTGAGTGAACCCATAAACTAAAACTAAAGATTTATTTCTGTGAAAAAAATCTGTAGTATGTAAGTAGTATGAATCTTGGATATTAAGTATAACCAGTACAATCAAGTTAAGAAGTTAAAAGTGCTGCAAGAAATTTGTGTGCGTTCCCATGCTTGTGGTGGGGTAGTGAAAGTTTACAAGCTAGATGATCCAAGAGCAACTGAAATATCTAACTTGTCTAGTCGAGACCAGATAATATGTCAAACCTACATTTGTCAGAAGGCAATTAAAAATGACAATTTCAACAGTCCACAAACTCATTCTTTTTTTCTTAGTTAAAAAAAATGTATTTATTCTTTCTCATTGCCATGTAGTATTCCATTGTATAGAATGAAATCTGGCCATGTGTAGCAACATGGATGGACCTTGAGGGTGTTATGCTGAGCGAAATAAGTCAGGCAGAGAAGGACAGATAGCATATGTCTGCATGTATAGGAGGATTAGGAGGAACCTAACGAAGGACCATGGGGGAGAAGAAGGGGAAAAATAGTGGGGGAGAGGGAGGGAGGCAAACCATGCGAGACTCTTGAATGCCAAGAACAAACTGAGGGCTGATGGGCTGGGGGAAGCAAGAGGGGGGTGATGGGCATGGAGGAGGGCACTTGTGGGGATGAACACTGGGTGTTATATGGAAACCAACTTGACAATAAACTATTAAAAATGTATTTATTTAAATTCAAGTTAACATACAGTGTAGTATTGGTTTCAGGAGTAGGACCCAGTGCCCATCCCGACAAGTGACTTCCTTAATACCCATCACTCCATCCCCCACCCCACCCCCTCCAGCAACCTTCAGTTTGTCCTTTTAATGTAGAAAGAAATTATCTATGTGCAAATAACTGTTTTCTTCAGCTCACTTTCAGCACAGAGCCTGACCGATGCAGGGCTGAAACTCATGTACCATGAGATCATGACCTGAGCCGAAGTCGGACCCTCAAAGGACTGAGCCATCCAGGTGCCCCACTAACAATTTCGAAAGGATGTGGAATGGACAGTGCCCAATCCTGAAGGTAATTTCTAGGTGCTCTCCTGAAATACCCATTCCAGCATTGTATTAGTTTGCTAGGATTGCTAGGTACCAAGTATCAAGTGACTTAAACACCACGAATGTATTGCCTCTGGGGACTAGGTGTCTGAAATCAAGATGTCTGAAGGATCATATTCCCTCTGAAGGTGCTTGGAAGGGATCTGTTCCAGGCCTCTCCCAAGTTTCTGGTAGTTCCTTGGCTGGTGGCAGCACACCTGCTGTAATTGCATGACATTCTGTGCATGTTTCTCTCTCCAAATGCTCTCCTTTTATATAAGAACCAATCATATTGGATGAGGGCCCACTCTAATGACCTCATTTTAACTTGCTCCCTCTGTAAGGTCCCTATCTGCAAATAAAGTCAGAACTTGAGGGACTGGGTGTTGGGACTCCAACATATCTTTTATGGGGAGACAAAATTCAACCCATAGCAAGCATGATGTATTCCAGTTTTCTAAAAGTAAGCTGTCTATTGAAAAAAGGTCTCCTGCCCTTCATTGATGATGTTCTGATAGGAAGTAGCCCATCAACTTTCCTTCAGTCACCTTCTCTTTGAGGAACAAGGTGTCAGCAAGAATTGAGCTTGCAGTAAAATCCACTGTAGGCTACATCATAGCCTGCCACGTCCTCAGAACTATGTGATTGTCAATGATCACATCGATGATATACTCTTGTTTTCCTGCCATGTTTGATCCATGCTAAGGGAGGTTTCATTCACCCCATGGACACTCACACTAACATGTAGGTGGTCACTTGCCTTTTTAGACACGGTAGTTCGTTTTTAAACTACCTCTCATCCTCCAGAATGTTATTCCTCTTGAATTACATAAACTTGTACTTTTAGTTTGTTCACATACCTTTCTAGAAGTCTTTTCAAAAAGTCTCTTATTGATATTAAGAGACTAAATCAAGTAGGTAGCTGGTCCTTACAATTTGCAAATTTTCTCATGACACCTTCATTTAAATGTTAAACATATTATGTGGGTATATACATATATATATACTTTATGTATATATCTATACACACATATATGTGTACATATTTAAAGATGTGTGGAAAATACAAAAATATGCCTATGTTTTCATTGAAATTTATTTTAATTGACTTGTATCAGAAACCATCTTCTTTTTTTAAATGCTTAATTTTTGAGAGAGAGAGGGACAGAGTGTGTGAGGGGAAGGGGCAGAGAGAAGGAGACACAGAATCCTATGTAGGTTCCAGGCTTTGAGCTGTCGGTATAGAGTCAGATGCGGGGCTGGAACCCACGAATGCAAGTCATAACCTGAGGCGAAGTCCGACGCTTAACCGACTGAGCCACCCAAGCACCCCTAGAAATCATTTTCTTAACCTTTGCTATGAATGTCTCTGTCACTGTTAGAGGCTCCCAGCAGGGTAGGTGAGCAGCTGGATTTGAATCCACCTCTCCTCTCTGGATTCACCATGGCAACTGCCTTCATGACTTTCCTGGGCCCCTCCTCCCGCTGAATGACTCTATCCGCTTGACTGCAGCTCTGACTGGGTCCTCAGGGTCTCACTGTGAGCCCTGTGCAGCGGGAGGTCGAGGCGGCTGAGGCACCATTTTTTAGCCTACTTTGGAAAGTATAAGGAGGGCAGCGTTTTTGCACATTGGAGTCTCTTTATGAGTCAGAAACATTCGACTTAACTGCTTGGCAGTGTGATGTATATTCAGCTTTTAATGTAAACTCCATGAAAAAATTTGCTTTTTATTGTACGACTGTGTTCTTTCCTTGCCTGTTTTTTTTTCCTTTTATCTCAAACTATATTCTGTTCAGTAGTCTTTCTGCAGCTTTGGCCCTGATGAGGCGACTTCAGACTCAAGTACTGAGCTCTTGCTCACTTCAGAAAAGGCGTTAGGTGATGCGTGTCATTTTTCCTATTGTCATAGGTGTGTCATGTGCAACAGGGACAGATGTGTACAATTCTATATTCTATCGCCTTTTAAGCTATTTATCATTCTCTCTTTTTCCATTTATGTGAATATGTAGGCATTAATTCTGTCATAAAATATGTAAAATGTCCATGGAGACTAAAAGGAAATAGCTAGCCAAATTGCTGGTGTTATAGAAACTTTACAAGTATGTGTGTGTATACACACACAAAATGTTGGATGTGTATAGAAGTAAATATCAATAGAATGTTTCCCTATAATTAAAATATAGCTTATACTTTATTAGGAATGAATATTAGGAATGAAAAAGGACAGAGGATGTATTAAAATAATTATAAGTGCATGATCATGAGGGCAAAATATTTAAAAACCTAGGGAAAATGGGCAAGAATAAGTAGAGGGGAAAACCCTCCCTTAATTTGTAAAGATAGAAAAAATTGGGAAATTGATTAATAATTAATAATCATTAGAAAGCAAACCAGGACGAGATGGGTTCATAATACTAAGAGTTTTGTCATAGTAGCATGAGTTTATCTAAGACTAGTTAATTTAAGTGTTATTGAAATTATTCCAAGTGGTAGAATAACAATAAAAATCCCCTTTGTTCATTTTAGGGAGCAGTCCTGCAATGTATCAAAACACTGATATAATCTGACCAAGCAGGTCGTCTTGTATGCATGCCCTGGTGGCTTGGCACCTGAATATTCATCAACATAATTTAGCATATCAAGAAATTAACAAAGAAGAACCAATTGAGCAAATCAGATTTGAAAAAGGAATGAGAAAATCAATAATTGGTCCTAATATATATAAACCTAAGGAAATAAGAAATGAAAATTTAACACAATAAAAGCTAATAACCAAACACAATAGAAAATATATCATAAATTGTAAATCACTGAAATAGTTTCTATTGAAATTGTAAATAGTAAGTAATGCCTGTTATCACTAATAACATTTATTCTTTGGATAAAATACTTCATGAGTTCATACTGATGTTTCTAATTCAAAGCCAGAACTACAGGGTTTTTATTAAATTTTCTACCTTATCTCTGTTGTCTCTTTTCCTAAAAGTGAGATTTCTGCATTTCATGTAAACCAGAAATGACAGAATTATAATATCATATACTCATTCATGTGCTTTACCCCACATTACACAGGAATTTTTTCCAGAATAACATAGTCCCATGAGCAAAGTGGTTATTGAAAATAGCTTAATTGTTTTTGCATGTGCTCTATTTGCTTCCCATTTTTAGACGTAAACCTTTTGCCTTGAAATAATTTTAGATTTTCAGAAGAATTACAAAGATAGAACAGAGAAATACTTCTCACCTATTTCCCCCTGTTGTCACCATCTTACATAACCATGATACGTTTGTCAAAACTGAGAGATTCTCATTAGTATGTTAGTGCTAACTGAACTCCAAGGTTTATCTAGACGTCACTTTTGTTTCCCCACTAACATCTTTTTTTTTTTTTTTTTTTTAATTTTAGGATCTGATCAGCATTCATTTGCATTCAATTATCATGTTGTTCAGCCTCCTCTGGTCTGTGATAGTTTCTGTCTTTGTTTTACGTGACCTTGACAGTTTTGAAGAGTACTGGGTAAGTATTTTGTAGAATGACTCTCAATTTGCTTTGTCTTGTGTTTTCTCATAATCAGTCTAGATTATGGACTTTTTAAAGGGAGACTACAGAGGTGAAATATCCTTCTCATATCAATTATATCAGGGAATATAGTGCTATTAATATAATTCATAACTCATGGTGTTGACCTACTCATTTGGCCAAAGTAGTTTTTGTCAAATGTCTTCCCATTTGACAAGTTACTTTTTCATCTTTCTGTATTCTGTTTTTGGAAGCAAGTCATTAAGTCCAGCCACACTCAAGGAATAGAGAAAATTAAACTCTACCTTCTGCAAGGCAAGATCTGCATAACTTATTTGGAATTCTTCTATGAGGAAAATTTGCCTTTTCTTCCCTATTTCTTTCTTTTTTCAATAATTTACTTGTATCAGTAGAGACTTGTATATATTTGTTTTGTACTTTCAGTTATAAGCCAGTGCTGTTATTTATTTTGGCACTCAGTTCTTTCTGGTTTGGGTCATTGACAGCTCTTTCAGATCGACTCGTGTCTCTTGGGTGTTACTAATTTTTGAGTTTTGATAATTCTGGACTATGTTTCTCTTTCACATTGTAGATCATTGTCTTAGTAACTTCAGGTGATTATAAAACATTAGGATATAGTTTTCCTTTGCTTTGTGGGCGAGTGTTTCTGTTTATGCTCTCATTGCCTGTTAAGGGGTTATTCTGTTTCTTATTATGTTTGCTAATGTATTAATTCTGAGTGATATTTAACTACAGTCATTTTCTGATGCTCGTTTTTACATGAAACTAATTAATTTCTAGAAGGTATGGGGAAGGCATGGTTTTACAGATTTTCTAACTTTATGACTCTTGAGCTCCCTCTTCTGCTATTCTTGTGAAATACTACGTTTTGTTCAGGACCTGTCATCTGTATTATCCTGGTTAATTTGGGTTCTATTCTCAGCAGTTCTTAGTCAGTGTAGAGGTCTTAAAGTGAAGGAAGCTTTAATTGGTTTATGTTGAGGGGTGGTCGGGTGCAGACTATCCCAGCCCCTTCAGATCTAATTGCAGATAGCTTGTATTCACCAACTAATAGGGTGCACAGATCCCTGCCAGTTTCAACTCTTTTCTGAATTTTACTAAGATTTCTGATGAATACATGTTGTTAAAATCTTAGTGTATCAAATACTTTGCTGTGTCCCTCTGCTATCTCTTGTATGGGCACTGATTCTTCCCAGGCCTGGTAGGTGTTAGTGGATTGTTCTTACCATTCATACTTGGAGTTGTGTATGGATACTTTATATTCTGGCTCATGTTTTACTTCATATTATGTTGTCCATAGATTTTTGGTTTTATTATCCAAATTTCTGTGTGGATTCTCACGGGGGAGATTTGGGCATTTTCATAAATTAAAGGCCCATAGTGGAAGATTTTAATCCCCCACCCTTTTTAGTAACTATTAGAAAAAACAGACACAAAGTGATAGATAAGATTGCAACAACATAATTAATAAAAATAAATTACACACATAGAACTCAATGGCAAATAATAATACACATTTTTTCAAGTATACATTGAACATTAAAAATCTTCTTGGCCATTAAACAATTATTGTCAAATTAAAAATGATGGAAACCAGGTAAACCATATTCTCAGACTATAGTCAATGTAGGCTAGAAGTTAATAACAACATGATAATTTAAAAATCCCCATCTGTTTGAAAGTAATAAATGTATTAATAAATAACTTAGTGTCAAAACTATCTCATTATACAAACTAGAATATATTTTGAATTGAATGATACGAAAACACATACATATCATGACTTGTGGGATGCAGGTAAAGCTGGTCTTAGAAGAGAATTTATAACATGCATGATAATTCCTAATACATACATTAGAATAGAAACAAGGTCGATTATCAATATGCTAAATGATCCATTTGATGAAGTTTTCAGCTTTTATTTTGCAGAATCCCTTCTGCATTTCACAGTCTAGTCCTCAAAATACCTTAAAGCCCCATAGTTCTATCATATTATCATATCTATGGGCTTGTATTCATTCATGCCCCAATGCTTAGAAGACCACCCTGGACAGTACTTTTGTCTGGCCCCATTTTTGCTGTGTAGACTTCTGTTAGCAGCTGTAACACTTTAATTGTTTGTGTAGAGAATATTACAGTTTTGAAAATACTTCTTTTTGTTTTTCCTTGGGACCTGGGGGAATAGTTGGGCTGAGCAGTACAGGGGATTTGGGGTGAGGGAGAGCTTATGAACAGATGGAAGACCTTAAATGGACACTCTGTGTGTCTTACACTTATTGCAGATTCCCCCAGACATTCATGAGTGAATTAATTTCCTTCTTTCTTTATCTTCTCTCTCTGTGTAAACTCTTAATAATATAACAAACAAAACAAAAAAACATAAAACAAAAAAATATAAATTCACTATTATGTTCACTTCAGTTGAAGATTACCAACATGTTTTATCTACCTATATGTTTTTCCTATCCAGTCTCTGTTTCCCTTGAGAAACAGCTAAAATTTTGATCTGAAGATATGCAATCCTCTTCTTTTTATTAAAAACATTTTAGATGTATTAAGCAGGCCTAAAAATATGCTCAGTTTGGCTTGTTTTAGGGGCAAAATATGGAATTATACTTTACATAGTCTTTTGAGACATGATTTTTCACTCAGTCATTATATACTAGCCATAAATATTGCATGGAATGTAAGCTTATTCATTTTCACCAAGGTATAATATGTTCTATTACCAGAATATACCACAATTTATTTAACCAGTCTCCTGTTTTGGGGTATTTAATTTTTCCCCAGGTTTTGTTTTGTTTTCTGTGTTCTTTTGCTTTACAAAATATACTGTTATAAATATGGCTTTCTGGGCCTCCAGGTACACATATGTAAGAGCTTTTCTCAGATTTACTGAGTCATAGAAAATTTAATGTTGCATTATTTCCTAAAGAGCAGTACCAGTTTACATTCTCAAAAAATAATATATGAATATATCTATGGATCCCCATCTTTTCCAATAATTAGACTTGTCAAGCTTCTTCATTTTTGCCAGTGAAATTTGTATAATATAGTATTTTATTGTGGTTTTAGTTGCATTACTCTAAATATTAATGAGTTTGGTTATCATCCTGTACTTACTGGTGTAAAGTGTTTCTCTTTCATGTACTGCCTATTCAAGTGTTTGGCTTTTCCATTGCTTATTTTGTTCTAATTAATTTGTGCAATACACATATATGTATATACACATATGTGTATATATATGTATGTATATATATGTATGTATATATATATACACATATATGTATATACAAAGGCATATATATGTATATAGGCATATAAAGGCATATATATGTATATTAGATATATATATATAAAGGCATATATATATACATATATATATAAAGGCATACATATATATATAATTCTGAAACTTTTTGATGGGGTAGGAGGTAGAGAGGATGTTTGCTCATAGTGTCTGGGGTATCTATGATGCATCCAGGTGGAAGGCCTAGCACTCCAGTCTGGAAATCAGAAAAATTACTTTGATGAAAGCTGTTTGAGAAGAGCAGCAAGCTAAAGGTGACTAGTATGCTGTTACAGATTAGCTAATGTTTACTTTTTGATCCCAACTTCAGAAGAAATTCAGACACAATTTCCCTTCACTCAGACAAGACTCCAGTATATGTTTATCATCTTCCCTCAGGGATATCTGACCCCTCTCAAATACTATCATTACTCTGTTAGGTACAATTTTGACCTGGTGAATATTATGAGGAAGGTAATTCATTCTGGTAGTATAGCAGGAGAATTCCTCTCTGGGGGGAAAAAAACCAAAGACTATGTTGATATACATGAGTAGCTGAGGATGGTTAATCCAACTAGATAAAATATAGTAACCAACCTAATCAATACGTTTTCTAAGAATAACTTGATCCAGGACCTTGAGATACGTTCCATGGATTTATGGAATAAAATAGTCTCTGCCAGATTAACAGTAAGAAATAAAGTCCCTGCAGGTTATTTGAATATTGTTACGTGTAGTTAGATATTGCTAGATGTATTTACCAACATAAGAACATTACTAACTCTATACATTGAAAGAATATTGAATTGGGCCAAAGGTCCAGAACAACAGCTGGCATGCACACATGATTTTGGAGGTGTTCCCTAGACACTTGCAGATGAAGTCAAGCACTGCCATCCAGCGGTGTCTTTTGGGATTTTGGGTTTAAAAATCTACCTGATGCAGGACTGAAGTATTACTTTTTCGAACAATTGCTAGTCTGTTATAGAGCCCAGCTGCAACTTGCATTACAGAAGGTCAGTAGATAATCTTAAGGGCTGAGGTAACTTTTGTGTAATATGTAGTGTCAGAGAGACATCTTTTTGATACCATGAATACTATATGTATAGGACATATTTGGAGACGAATTTATGGAGTTAAATCATTTTGCTATTTGTTTCCTCTTTGTAACATTTGCTATTTATTTTGTTTCACTATTTCCCTTCTTTTGATTATTCCAGCATTTTTATGATTTAATTGTTTTCTCTAACAATTGGATTATGAGCTATTCCTCTTGGTTTATTACTTTTAGTGGTTGATTTAGAATTTACAGTATGCATCTGTATGTTATCATATCTAACTTCAAATAATGTACTACTTCATAGAAGTAGTAAGAACTTTCCAACAGTATACTGCCATTTCTTCTCTCACATCTTTTTGGTTATGGTTGCCATATATTTCAATACTATCTACATTATGAACCCAATATTATATTAATAATTTTTTAAAGTATTATCTTTTTAAAGCATTTCTAAATTGAGAAAAATATCTATATCAACCAACCTCTTCAACCTTCTGAAGAGGTTCTTCTATCATTTTCTACAGCTTTTATTTCCTGAATAAAATTTTATTTTGCTTAAATTTAAGAAAATATTTTCACTTTGAATAGACTGATAGTGTGATTTTCTTCAGAACTTGAAAGATGTTGATCTCTTCTTACAAACTTTATAAGGAGAAGTCTGTGGTCCTTTGTATCCTTTTGTATGTAATATTTCTTTTTATCTCTGGATACTTTGAAAACTTTTTTTCTAATTACCGATTTTCAACATTTTGATTAAAATGGGACTTGCTGTGGGGTGCCTGGGTGTCTCCGTCAGTTAAGTGTCTGACTCTTGGTTTCCTTTCAGGTCATGATCTCATGATTTCCTGAGTTCAAGCCCTACACTGGGCTCTGGGCTGGCAGAGCAGAGCTTAGTTGGGATTCTCTCTGGCTTGCTGGCTCTCACTCTGCCCCTCCCCCACTCACAATGTTTCTGTCTCTCTCAAATAAAAAAAAAGTGTGTGACTTGCTGTGATTTATATTTTTATTCTCTTGGGATTTATTGAGTTTCTTGGATCTTTGAATTCATAGTTTTCTTTGGATTTAGAGAAATTTTGACCTTTTTACCTCCAAATAATTTATCCCTTCTCCATCTGTTCCAACAATATATCTGCTACTTCTTTCTGGAACCCTGATTACACATATTCAGTTGCTTGTTATTTTCCCACTGGAACTCTTCATTTTTCCATGTTTCTTCCCATGTGTACTTAATTTTGAATACTTTCTATTTCTGCTCATGTTCACTGATGTTTATATTAAACTTGAAATCTGGTTTGATAAATTCTCCAACTTTGTTCTGCTTAAATATTGTCTCAACTATTCTGTGTTCTTTACATTAAGAAATTACAATCTGCTTGTCATTTTTCTCCCCCCCCAAAAAAACTTTTGAGATTTTTCAGTCAGATTTTGTTGAATCTGTGGATCAATTTTGGGAGAATTGGTAAGTAAAATTAATACATTTCCAATCCTTGAATATGCTGTATCTCTCAGTTGTTTAAGTATTTTGTAATTTATCTTAACGTTTTCAGAGACATAGCCTTAGAAATCTTTTGCTAGATTTAACATGGGAATTTGATGGTTTCTGCTGCTATTATAAATGGTCCTGATGTTTTATTTTCCCATTTTTGTTATAGTATATAAGGATATGTTTAATATTTTAATACTGACCTTTAATATTAGGACTTTGCCAAATTTACTTATTAGCCTTGTGCATATTCTTTAGGAATTTCTTCTACCATGATCATGTCATCTTCCAAGAATGCAGTTTATTCCTTTCTTCTTAATATGTATGACTTTGAGTTTTGTTCTGCCTTACTCCAAGGCTGAGTTGAGGTGGTGAGAGGATCTTAATTTTCTTTCCTATTTTTAGGAATAAAGGATTTCATACTTCACTAATAAATATGATAATAGCTTAGGCTTAGGGTTTTCAAGATACCCTTGAAGAAGTTGAAGGAGTTCTTTCCTATTGCTTGTTTCGTGAGAGATTTATTATTATTATTACTGTTTTTATCATTATTACTGCATGCCACATTATTTCAACTACTTTTTCTGTAATCTATTGAGATTATATTTTTCTCCATTAGTATGATTTTCAAATGTTAAATCAACATGTATAACTAAAATGGGTCTCATTCGTGACATACAGATATAGAGAGATAGATACAGATCCTAAACTCACATTCTCCCAAGGACACACCAAATCTATAGCTACAAATGGGGTCATTCTGAAAGAAATCTCAAAACTAAATGAACCAGTCTCCACAACAAAGGATAAAAGAACCACATATAGATGGATAGGAGAGGCAGTGACATGGTCTCCCCAAAATCCCACCCCTGGTGAGTGACACATGATGGGAGGGGTCTCACGAGACAGGTGCTTCACCCAAAGGAATGAGAGGTTGGTGCTCCACATCAAGCATTCTGGCCTCTGGTATCTGCACTGGAGAGGTAAGACCCCAGAACCTCTGACTTAGAAAAACACACAGGCTGATTTGTGGGCATACCAAAGTGCTGTTGGAAAGTGAGATTCCCTTCTTGAAGGGCTCACATGTGGTGTTGCTTGAGCTAAACCCAGCAAAAAAGCAGCAGTTCAAAAAACACCTAGACTATATGTGATTGAGATTCAGTTGCTGGAGGAGTAGAGGACACTTGAGAGACTCCCCAGAGACAGACGCTTTCAGGATCAATAGGCAATAAAGATATAATTAATATTAGAATTTAGTAAGTTAGTGAATTTTATCTTAATTCCTACTATAACCTATAAAAATTCTAGAAAAAAGTATAAGTGAAAAGATATCATGGAAAAATGGAATAAGAAAATGATATTCCAAAAGAACACAAGAGAGGGGGAAAATCACAGAGCAGATGAGACAAGCAGAAAATGCAATCATAGATTATAAATTTAAATCAAGCATATTAATAAGAATTTTTAGATAAAAGACAAAAAATCTAAAACTGGATAAAATTTTAAAAATAAACATAAATTGTATAAATGAAATATATGGAAGATGGAAAAAGAAAAAGGTGTGCCATGCAAATATTAATTAGTATAGTTATCTTATTGTCAGATTAAATACTCTTGGAGTTAAAAATTGTTCTTAGAGTAAATGTGCAATATTCCTAATGATACTTTCATTTACCTGGAAGTTAAAAAAATTATCAATTTATATGCACAAGGATATAATGTCAAAATATATAAAACTGAGAAATAAAGGAAAAATAGATTAATAGCCAAAGTAAATCAATTTTATGAACTTCTTGCAATAATTGTTAGAACAATATGGCTAACAAATTTGAGCTAATGAATATAAAGTAATAAGCATCAGAATGTACATTCTTTTCAGGCACACAAAATTTTTTTTTAAATTTTTTTTAATGTTTTTATTTATTTCTAGGAGAGAGAGAGACAGCGTGAGCAGGGGAGAGTCAGAGAGAGGGAGTCACAGACTGAAACAGGCTCCAGGCTCTGAACTGGCAGTCAGCACAGAGCCCGACGCGGGGCTCGAACCCACGAACCGTGAGATCATGACCTAAGCGAAAGTCGGACACTTAACTGACTAAGCCACCCAGGCGCCCCGGGCACACAAAATATTTTTTTGTTTAAATCAAGCATAGACAGAATTAGAAACGAAGTCTTAATTAATATCAAAGGAACAAAACCATATAGAATCCTGCTATTCATAGCATAGTTGTGTACTAGAAGCATTTGTAGCATCTGGGCACTTGTTAGAAATGCAGAATCATGGACCTTCCTGAATAACAATATGTGACTTAACAAGAATTCCAAGTGATTTGTATGCACAATAAAATTTGAGGATTCAAGTTACTTTGAACTAGTCTTCTGTATACAGTTACCATTATGTTTAGAATTACGTACTAATAAAATATAACTAGAAAATTCCACATGTTTTGAAATTAGGGTACTCACTTTGGATTAGTCCAAATGTGAAAGAAGAAATAATAATGGGAATCTGAAAATATTTTGAACTGCATTATAATATTACATATGTGTGCCAGGAAATACATCTATATCCAGAATCCAGAGGAAGATATACAATCTTAAATAAATATATAAAATGACTGAAATTAACAAGTAAAGACTCATTTTTTGAAACTTAGAAGAGAATAATAGTATCTAAAAAGTAGAAAAAAAGATGGAATGAGAGAAAAAAAGAAAGCTAAAATATAAAAATAATGAAATTGTAAACAGTCACTATAGGATCAACAAAATCAATGCAATGTCATTCCTTGAAAAAAAAGTGATGAATTGGTAAATCTCTAATAACATTAAGAAAAAAAGAATCGTAGTAAACCAATATAAAGAATAAAAAAAAAGGGACTATAAATACTTTGCAGATATTAAAAAATACAGTAGTCTACTTTGAGTGCCTTTCCTGCAATACGTTTACCTTTAAATGAAATGGAAAGATTTGTTGGAAAAAAAAAAAAAGAACACAAGAAGAAATTAAAAAAATAAGGATTATCCTATTATCATAAAATCAATTGAATGGTAATTTGAATGTATTTGCGCGCGCGCGCACACACACACACACACACACACACACCCTAATATCAAACAGCTTCAAACCCAAATTCTAAAAAGTATTTTAAAAAGAAATATCTCTGCTCCTAAGAAAGAATCCAAAAAGAAGGAAATATTGCACTTTGAGAAGCTAACATATCTTGACTCTTAACCTGACAGTCACTTTGAGAAGTAAAAATTACAAGCATTCACATTTATGAACATAGATTCCAAATCCTAAATTATAATACTATTAAATAATATTGAGCAATATATTTAAAGGGCAACATATCATGATAACCTGAAGTTTATTCTAGTAGAGTGTGGTAAGCTTAAAATAGAATAGTTATTAATACAATTCTCCAAATTAATAATTTAAAGCAGAAAGTCATTTGAATATCTGAATAAAATCTGATTTTTAACAAATAATATTCAGTATCTATAGGAATGAAACAAATTAGATTATTAGATGACCTGTGTCACCACTTGTCAATATGATATCTAAGAGTAGAAGTGAACTTCCTAAATTTAAAAACTATGCAAACAAAAACACAAGAAACACTATACTTAACGGTTAGTTATTAAAAGTTTTCTCTTTGAATTTGGAAACATTAACACCACTTTTTAAAAAATGTTTATTTTTAAGAGAGACAGACAGAGCATGACCAGGGGAGGGGCAGAGAGAGAGGGAGACAGAATCCAAAGCAGGCTCCAACCTCTGAGCTGTCCTTACAGAGCCTGATGTGGGGCTTGGACTCATGAGCAGTGAGATCATGACCTGAGCTGACGTCTGCCTCTTAACTGACTCCTCCAAGCTGAGACTTCAGATTCTCAAAAGCCTCAACCCCCCAACTCCTCCTGAGGTGAATTCACTCACGGGAGCCTCACTGTCATGCCAGTGACAGGCCTAGCAAGCCTGCCGTCTCTCCTCCTTCTGAAACCCAGAAAGGCATGTTTTAACTCCTTCTGGATGAGCCTGGCACACCAGTATGAGGTCACATCATCCAAAGAGGAACTTAATGTTCTTTTTAACGTTAAGCTACTAAAACCCAAAAGTTTCAGAAGAATGAAAATTATGGTGCCTTGTGACTAAAATCTTCTCTAAAAAGTGGCTGGTCCTATGGAATGAATATAATTTGTCAGTTTTCATTTTGTGCTTTAAAGTTCTATGCCTGTGAAATATCGGAAGTGTAGAGAATGTAAATCTTCTTTTTCAAACACTTCTTCCCAACCTTTGGGGTTAGGGGTCTGTTCAGTAGGATCATGTGTGGATTGGCCTTTCAGCTACGAACAGTTAAAATTTCAATAACTATCCACTCTTATATCCCTTTATGCTTAGGATGCATGGTGGCTACTTAGAAAACTAACCACAATTTTGTAACTTTATAAATCTGTATTCTGTGAATTAAGTACTAAGTTGATAGATATAGATATAAATATTAGCAGTAAGACTAAATTATGACCAGTTGGAGTGTAGGAGGCATTGTCCCTGAATTAGAGCTCACTCAATAATTTGAAATTGGAGACAAGGGCTAATTGAATAGGTAAGTTCCTGTTTTATCTATAATAATTTAAGTGGAACATCCCCTTACATATATTTAAGTACATAGGCTGTTAGATAAATTCAACTTTTAAACTGGTTTAATTTAGAAGTAATATGTATTAATGTATTAGTTAAATCTCACTTATTTATAGTAGATCAAAAGGTTGACTTATCTTCAGTGAAGGTCATTCTTGAACACTTCTTTAATTATTAAGGATTAATGCAAATGTGAACTTTTTTTTTGTTCCAAAAAATGGTCTTGCATCTGTTTAGTCCTATGACTGTTACACAATACTATCACTTCTAGATACATGAACACACCCAAATATAATAGCTCCCTGAAAAATTAGCTTCTCTCAGAAAATATTTTCCTAATTAATTGAAAGATCTTCAAATAAACATAGAGAGATATTTAAAAGTTTCAATCAAAACTGTGAGGAAACAATAAGAATAAAAAAATACAGGAGCACTCAAACCATTTGTCATTAAAATATTGATCTTTATAATTGATATGAAAACAAAGAAGACACTAGCATTATTAATACCATTACATTCTGGGGAAAATAAACCAAAAATTGTAAGAAAAATTAATCAGTGGAAAATAATGGAATGGAAATCATGAAAGTTAATCCCTGCAGCATAATGTCTGACTTCAACACAGCTAGTCGTCTATTTCTTAGAAAATAAATAATAAAACGGCTATGGTAAAATGAGTTTAGATTTCTAGTGTTCAAACAACTTTTTGATATTATGCAAAGAAAATGTGAAACTGCTTTCACAGTCAAGGTGAAACAAGATAAAAATCAATAAAAAGAAAATAAAACCATATCTATGCAGTTTGAATATAAATTTTACCCAAAATAAGAGAGGCTACAGATTGAGGACCAGCTTCTTTCATTTCTTCTTAGTCTGCCCCCTTGTGTTCTCCAGGAAGCTGTTACCCATCAGAAACTAAACAGGTCAGTTATATAATAACCTTATTATATATATCCATAAGATCAAGTTTGAACATGTCTTTTATTTTTTAAATTTTAAAAAATTTTTATTTTTAGAGAGAGAGAGAAGGGAGTGTGAACAGGGGAAAGGTGCAGAGGGGGGAAGAGAAAGAGAATCTTAAGCAGGCTTTATGCTCAGTGCCATGCCCGATGCAAGGCTTAATCCCATGACCCCGGATCATGACTTGAGGTGAAGCCAAGGGTTGGATATTTAACTGACTGAGCTACCCAGATACCCCAGCATCTCTTTTAAAGTGGTTTTGAAAAATATTTCAGCCTGCTTCAACTGAATATACAGAAAATATTTAAAACTATAAACAAGTGCCTTAAAACCAACATCTTTGAATAGATTGAAGGGAAAGGATTCTTTTAATTCCTAAAATTACTTTTAAAAACGAAAATAATGGGGCGCCTGGGTGGCTTAGTCGGTTAAGCGTCCGACTTTCGCTTAGGTCATGATCTCGCGGTTCGTGGGTTCGAGCCCCGCGTCGGGCTCTGTGCTGACTGCCAGTTCAGAGCCTGGAGCCTGCTTCAGTCTGTGACTCCCTCTCTCCCTGACCCTCCCCTGCTCACGCTGTCTCTCTCTCTCTCTCCTAAAAATAAATAAAAAACAAAATTTAAAAAAAATAAAATAAAAACGAAAATAATATATAAACTATATATATCTAAAGAATTGATATATTTTTATTTTCATGAATGTTATGGAAATTGCATCTCTGAAGCAATTAGCAAAAAGATGCTATATGAAACCATTTGGCTGTGGACTTTATGTATTCATTCAGCATCCTGGGATTCTATTTTGAAAGCATTTGCTAATCATTTCTTTATGAAAGAAATTGGATTATTATTACCTGATAGAAAAAGAGGCACATGAAATTATTCTGTGGCCTGTTTTCCTTAGAAATTGCTGTGATGGAGATATGGCAAGCCGCATGTGGATGTCACTGCTGATGCTGTCATTATTGCTTCATTTGCCTAGACTTTATGCTTTTATTATTTTTTAAGATTTTATTTAAATTGCAGTTAGTTAACAACCAGTAATATTAGTTTCAGGTGTACAATACAGTGATTCGACATTTTTTTAAAGACAGACACAATGTTTATTGTTATTTTGTAGGTAACCCATAGATCCACAGTATTTTTTCTTTTTTGTGATTTTTATTTTATTTTGTTATTTATTTATTTTTACAATTCAGTTTTGAAATTATTTATTTATTCAAATATAATTTATTTTCAAGTTAGCTAACATACAGCATATACAGTGTGCTCTTTGCTTCAGGAGTAGATTCCCAGGATTCATTGCTTACATACAACATCTAGGGCTCATCCTAAGAAGTGCCCTCCTCAATGCCCATCACCCATTTTCCCCTTTCCCCCAGAACCCCCCCATCAACCCTCAGTTTGTTCTCTGTATTTAAGAGTCTCTTATGATTACCTCCCTCTCTGTTTGAAACTATTATTTTTCTCTTCCCTTCCCCGATGGTGTTCTGTTAAGTTTCTCAAATTCCACATAGGAGTGAAAATATGTTATCTGTCTTTTTCTGACTGACTTATTTCACTTAGCATAATACCCTCCAGTTATACCCATGTTGTTGCAAATGGCAAGATTTCATCCTTCTCATTTCCAAGTAGTATTCCATTGTAGATGTAAACCACATCTTCTTTATACACTTAACAGTTTATGGACATTTAGGTTCTTTCCATAATTTGCCTATTGTTGATAGCACTGCTATAAACATTGGGGCACACATGGCCCTATGAATCAGCACTCTTGTATCCTTTGGATAAATTCCTATTAGTGCTATTGCTGGATTGTACGGTAATTCTATTTTTAATTTTTGAGGAACCTCCACCCTATTTTCCACAGTAGCTGCACCAGCTAACAGTGCAAGAAGGTTCCCATTTCTCCACATCCTCACCAATATCTGTTTCCTGACTTGTTAATTTTAGCCATTCTTACTGGTGTGAAGTGGCATCTCAGTGTGATTTTCATTTGTATTTCCCTGATGATGAGCGATGTTGAGCATAAAGTAGTTGTTGCCTGTTTTCTCCTCTAGGGTTTTGATGGTTTCCTGTCCCACATTATGTCTTTCATCCACTTTGAGTTAATTTTGTGTATGGCATAAGAAAGTGATCCAGTTTCATTCTTCTGCATGTATCTGTCCAATTCTCCCAGCACCATTTGTTAAAGAGACTTTTTTTTCATTGGATGCTCTTTCCTGCTTTGTCAAAGATTAGTTGGCCATACATTTGTGGGTCCAGTTCTGGGTCCTCTATTCTATTCCATTGGTCTATGTGTCTGTGTTTCTGCCAATACCATACTTTCTTGATGATTACAGCTTTGTAGTACAGGATAAGGCCTTGGATTGTGATCAAGGCCTCCCACTCTGATTTTTGTTTTCAACACTGCTTAGGCTATTTGGTGTCTTTTGTGCTTCCACACAAATTTTAGGATTGTTTGTTCTAGCTCTGAGAAAAATGTTGGTGCAATTTTTATTGGTACTGTGTTGAATGTGTAGATTGCTCTGGGTAGTATTGACATTTTAACAATATTTATTCTTCCAATTCATGAGCATGGAATGTTTTTCCATTTCTTTGTGTCTTCTTCAATTTCTTTCATAAGTTTTCTATAGTTTTCAGCATGCAGATCTTTTACATCTTTGGTTAGGTTTATTCCTAGGTATTTTATGTTTTTTGGTGCAATTGTAGGTGGAATCGATTTCTTGATTTCTCTTCCTTTTGCTTGATTATTGGTGTATAGAAATGCAACCAATTTCTGTACATTGATTTTATATCCTGTGACTTTGCTGAATTCATATTATCAGTTCTAGCAGCTTTTTGGTGGAGTCTTTCACGTTTTCCAAGTAGAGTACCATGTCATCTGTGAAAAGTGAAAGTTTGACTTCTTCTCTGCCAATTTGGATGCCTTTTATTTCATTTTTTTGGGTCTGATTGTTGAGGCTAGGACTTCCAACACTATGTTAAACAAAAATAGTGAAAATGGACATCCCTGTGTGTTCCTGATCTCAGGGGAAAAGCTCTCAGTTTTTCCCCATTGAGGAGGATATTAACTGTGGGCTTTTCATATGTGGCTTTTGTAATGTTTAGGTATGTTCCTTCTATCCCAACTTTTTTGAGAGTTTTCATTAAGAAAGGATGCTGTATGCTGTCAAATGCTTTTTTCTGCATCTATTCACAGGATTGTACGGTTCTTATCCTTTCTTCAATTAATGTGATGTATTACATTGATTGATTTGTTAATATTAAAACAGACCTGCAGCACCGGAATGAATCCCACTTGATCATGGTGAATAATTCTTTTTATATGCTGTTGAATTCGATTTGCTAGTATCTTGTTGAAAATTTTTGCGTTCATCTTCATCAGGGATATTGGCCTGTAACTCTCCTTTTTAGTGGGGTCTCTGTCTGGTTTGAGAATCAAAGTAATGGTGACTTCGTAGAATGAAGCCATTTCTATTTATTGGAACCTCATGAGAAGAATAGGTATTAACTCTGCTTTAAATGTCTGGTAGATTTCCCCTGGGAAGCCATCTGCCCCAGGACTTTCTTATTTGCTGGGAGATTTTTCATAAATGATTCAATTTTTTCACTGATTATGTGTCTGTTCAAATTTAATTTTTCTTCCTGTTTGAGTTATATAGTGTGTGAGTGTCTAGGAATTTGTCCATTTCTTCCAGGTTGTCAAGTTTGTTGGCATATAACTTTAAATGGTATTCTCTAATAATTATTTGTGTTTCTGTGGTATTGGATGTGATCTCTCCTCTTTAATTTGTGGTTTTATCTACTTGGGTTTTCTCTCCTTTCTTTATGAGAAGTCTGGCTAGGGGGTTATCAATTTTGTTTATTCTTTCAAAAAAACCAGCTCTTAGATTCATTGGTCTGTTCTATTGTTTTGGTTTTGCTCGTTTATTTTGGGGGGATTGTTTATTTCTGATCTAATATTTATTATTTCTTTTCTTCTGCTGGCCTTGCTGCTTTGCTTCTAGTTCCTTCAGGTGTGAGGTTATGTTTTGTGTTTGGAATTTTTCTTGTTTCTTGAGATAGGACTGGATTGCAATGTATTTTCCTCTTAAAACTACCTTCGCTGCATCCCAAAGCATTTAGACTGTTATTTGCATTTTCATTTGGTTCCATAAATTTTTAAATTTCTTCTTTAGTTGCCTAGTTGACCCATTCATTCTTTAGTAGGTTGTTCTTTAACCTCTTTGCATTTGGAGGCTTTCCAAATTTTTTCTTGTAATTGATATCCTCCATTGAGGATGATGTTAGCTGAGGGCTTCTCATAGATGGCTTTTATGATGTTTAAGTAAGTTCCTTCTATCCTGACTTTCTCAAGGGTCTTTATTAAGAAAGGATACTGTATTTTGTCAAATGTTTTCTCTCCATCTACTGACAGACCATATGGTTTTTATCATTGCTTTTGTTCATGTGATGTATCACATTTATTGCTTTGTGAATATTGAACCAGCCCTGTAACCCAAGAATGAATCCCACTTAATCATGGTGGATAATTCTTTTTATGTGCTGTTGGATTCGATTTGCAAGTATCTTGTTGGGGATTTTTCATCTGTATCCATCAAGGATATTGGCATGTAGTTCTCTTTTTTGCTGGGTCTCTGTCTGGCTTGGGAATCAAAGTGATGCTGGCTTCGTAGAATGAGTCCAGAAGTTTTCCTTTGATTTCTATTTTTTGGAATAACTTGAGGAGAATGGGTATTAACTCTGTTTTAAATGTGTGGTAGAATTCCCCAGGGAGGCCATCTGGCCCAGGGCTTTTATTTGTTGGGAGATTTTTGATCACTGATTCGATTTCTTCACTTGTTATGGGTCTGTTCAGATTTTCTATCTCTTCTGTGTGAATTTTGGTAGTGTGTGTATTTAGAAATTTGTCCATTTCTTCTAGGTTGTCCAGTTTGTTGGCATATAATTTTTCATAGTTTTCCCTGATAGCTGTTTGTATTTCTGAGGGATTGGCTGTAATAAATCCATTTTCATTCATGATTTTTTCTCTTTGGGTGCTCTCTCTGTTCTTTTTGAGAAGCCTGGCTAGAGGTTTGTCAATTTTGTTTATTTTTTCAAAAAAACCAATTCTTGGTTTCATTGATCTGTTCAACTGTTTTTTTTTTTTTTTTGGTTTATGTATTGTTTATTTCTGCCCTGATTTTTATTATTTTTTGTCTCCTACTGTGTTTGAGGTGCTCTTGTTGTTCTGCTTCTAGTTTCTTTAGGTGCACTGTTAGATTTTGTATTTGTGCTTTTTGTAGTTTTTTTAAAAATAAGCCTGGAGTGCAATGTACTTTCCTCTTAGGACTGCCTTTGCAGAATTCCAAAGAGTTTGGATTGTTGTATTTTTATTTTCATTTGTTTCCATATATTTTTAAATTTCTTCTCTAATAGCCTAATTGGCCCATTCATTCTATAGTAGGGTGTTCTTTAACCTCCATGCTTTTGGAAGTTTTCCAGACTTTTTCCCGTGATTGATTTGAAATTTCATAGCGTTTTGATCTGAAAGTGTGCATGGTACAATCTCAATTCTTTTATATTTATTGAGGGCTGCTTTATAAGCCAGTATGTGATCTATCTTGGAGAATGTGCCATGCACACTTGAGAAGAAAGTGTGCATTCCATAGGCTACATTCCATAGCCTCAGGATGTAGGGTTCTAAATATATCTGTCAGGTCTATCTGATTCAATGTGTCACTCAGGTCTATTGTGTCTGTAGTGATTTTCTAGTTGATCTATCCATTGCTGTAAGTGGAATATTAAAATCCCCTACTATTAGCACATTCTTATCCATAAGATTGTTTCTGTTTGTGATTGTTTTATGTATTTGGGTTCTCCTGAATTCGGTATGTGGACATGTATAATTGTTAGCTCTTTCTGATGGATAGACCCTGTAATGATTATATAATGCCCTTCTTCATCCCTTGTTACTGCCTTTACTTCAAAGTATAGTTTGTCTGCTATAAGTATGGCTACTCTGGCTTTCTTTGGACTTCCAGTAGCATGATAGATATTTCTCATTCCCCTTACTTTCAATCCGAAGGGGTCCTCAGGTCTAAAACGAGACTCTTATAGATAGCAAATAGATGGATTTTGGTTTTTTATCCATTCTACTACCCTATGTCTTTTGATTGGAGCATTTAGTCCATTTACATTCAGTGCTATTATTGAAAAATATGGGTTTAGAGTCATTGTGTTCTTTTTAGGTTTCATGCTTGTGGTGGTGTCTCTGGTACCTTGTGTTCCTGGCAACATCTCCCTTATAGTGTCACCCTTAGGATTTCTTTTTTTAAAAAATTTTTGTTAAATGTTTTATTTATTTCTGAGAGAGAGAGAGAGAGAGAGAGAGAGAGAGAGAGAGAGAGAGAGAGGCAGTGTGAGCATGGGAGGGTCAGAAAGAGAGGGAGACAAAGAATCAGAAGCATGCTCCAGGCTCTGAACTAGCTGTTAGCACAGAGCCCGGCACGGGATTTGGACCCACGACCGTGGGATCATGACCTGAGCCAAAGTTGGATGTTTATCCGACTGAGCCACCTAGGCGACCCCCACCCCCTGCTCCCCACTGAGGGTTTCTTGTTGGGCTGGTTTAGTGGTGACGAATTCTTTCACATTTGTTTATTTTGGAAAACCTTTATCTCTCCTTCTATTCTGAATGACAGGCTTGCTGGATAGAGGATTCTTGGCTGCATATTTTTTCTGTTCATCTCATTGAAGATTTCCTTCCATTCCTTTATGGCCTGCCAAGTTTCAGTAGATAGCTCTGTCACCACTCTGATAGGTCTCCCTTTGTATATTAGGTTGCTTTTATCCCTAGCAGCTTTCAGAATTCTCTCTTTGTCCTTATATTTTGCCAGTTTCACTATGATATGTCCTGCCGAAGATTGATTCAAGTTACATCTGAGAGGAGTTCTCTGTGCCTCTTGGATTTCAATGTCTGTTCCTTCCCCAAGTTGGGGAAATTCTCAGCTATCATTTGTTCAAGGACTCCTTCAGTGCTTTTCTCTCTTTCTTCCTCTTCTGGAATTCCTATGATACAGATATTGATACAGATATTGTTCCATTTAATTGTATCACTCAGTTCTCGAACTCTCCCTTCGTGTTCCTGGATCAGTTTATCTCTTTTTTTCTCAGTTTCCTCTTTTTCTATAATTGTGTCTTCTAATTCACCTATTCTCCTCTCTGCCTCTTCAATCCATGCATTGAACACCTTTTATTATGTACCTCACTTATAGCATTTTTTAATTCATCACAACTATTTTTAAGGTCCATAGTCTTTGTAGCAATAGCTTCTCTGATGTCTTCCATGCCTTTTGCAAGCCCAGCGCTTAATTTTATGACTCTTGTTCTAAATTCTTGTTCAGTTATGTTGCTTATATCTGTTTGAGTAGTACTTTAGCTGTCATTTCTTCTTGGAATTTCTTTAGAGGAGAGTTCTTCTGTTTCGTCATTTGGCTAGTTTTCTGTCTCTTGTCAGTTTTAAAAGCTTGTTATGTGCTCTGCATCTGCGAGTACTGCTATATTAAAGAAAGCTCATTGACTGTCCAGGGCCTGTCCATTCAGGAAGTGTTCTTGGAATGGTGTCTCTTGGTCTCTCCTGTAGAGACTTGGTTATTTCCTTACTCGTAGTGGTATTTGGGACTCTCCACCATGTGTACTTTGGCTTGTTTCTTAAGGTAGCCCTGAAAAGGTAAACAGACAGACAAACACACAGGGAACAAAGGCACACAAATACAGAGACAAATCCAACAAACAAGCAAACCAAAAGGGTAACAGGAAAAGAAAAAAAAAGCAAAAAAAGACAAAGGACAGTCTAAAAGCATAAAACCAGAATTCCCAGCTACAAATAAAGAGCAGGGTGTATGCAGTGCTGACGGAAGAGCATATACAAAGAGAGAAATGACAAAAGCAGGGAGAAAGCAAAATTGGATAATGACCAGGCAGAGAGACTAGGAGCCTTAATTCAGAGAGAAAAAGAGGAAAATATGGTAGGAGGTGAGGAGAAAGAAATGAAGATAATGTTACCCAAAGAAACTATATAGTCTGATTACTCCAGAGAGAGAGAGAGAGAGAGGAAGGTAACGATGTAGGTGTAGAATATGTATCTAGAAAATGGATTAAATGTGATTGTTTAAGCAAACCAATGACCAGAGTTCCCAGTCCAGCAGAGGGGAAGGATAAGCATGAGATAAGGGAAAATATATCTGAATAGAAAGAATTGACCTAGAATTAATCATGGCAGCGCCTCCATGTTGGTCTTGCCCTGGGCTCTGGTAAAAAAAAAAAAAAAAAAGCAAAAAGCAACTCTTCAGTGTGGATGGGCATGGTTTGGTATAGGCAGGTCTTCGCCTCCACTGCCACCCACTGGCGGCTCCCTTAGGTGCTGCTTAGGTGGTTGTGGGGAGAAAAATGGTGGCACTCCAGTCCCTTCTCAAACCAAGTGTTGCAAATCACTCTTTTGGGTCCGATCTCCCTATGCCGAGGGGTGTAGTCAAGGTGGGCCATGTTCCATGTCGCAAGCCCCACCTCGTTTCCAGATCTTACTCTGCGCACTTTATTGATACCCCCCGAAATGTAATCCCGCAGGTGGGGCCACTTCCCAGTCGGGTATCAAGCTGGGAGAGCAGTGGAGCGGTTTCTCCTGGTGCCGCCTGGGACCAGGGCACCCAGCCCAAAGACAGTGCCACAGCTAGAGTAGGATCACTCTGAGCACCCTGCGGCTAGAGATGGGATGTTAGGATCCCTGTCCATCCTGGGCCAATGTTTTTCTCTTCTCCAGGGACAGTTCTATGAGCAATTTCAGCTGCTCTTTCTCTTCCCCTCCTCTCTCAGAGGCTCTCTGTGAAGGGGTTTCCCTTCCCTCCGTGTCTCCGTGTCCCAACCCATTTTTATCTTCCCAAGTTCCCAATCATGCACCTATGAGGCTGTCTTCTTAGTGGACTCTGTGTCTTTTCCTCCCAGACTCCTGCGGTTCAGCGTCCTATGGCTTCAGACCTTTTCATTTGAGAGATGTGGGCAACTGAAATGTACAGAGCTCCCTACTTCGCCATCTTGCCTCCTCCTTATGTTATTTTTGTGTGTGTGTGAATTCTTGACTAATTTTTATAGAAATATTCATTTTTTACAGCTTTGGTGTTTTCTGCCTTAATACTATCACTTTTAATCTCCCCTTTCCATTCAAAGAGTTTCCTTTAATATTTCTTGCAAGACTGACTTAGTGGTCATGAACTTCCAAGTGTTTGTTTGTCTGGGAAACTGTCTCTCATTCTATTCTGAATGATAGCTTTGCTGGGTAGACCATTCTTGGCTGAAGATTTTCCCCATTGAGCACTTTGTATATATCATGCCAGATTTGCCTAGACTTTAAATGCCAACATTTGTAGGTTGTAAAATGTGTCCAATGATAACTTTCCAATGGTCTATTTTGATAACTAACAGGTCAATGTTTTTATTTTAAGTTCTTGAAATTTTTAAACAGGAAATCTCTAAACTATAATATTAGTAATCTATATTATGTTTGACTTGGTTTTTTATTATTTAATCCATATCTTTAATTTTATCTTTTATATTTTAAACAGTTCTTTCATGCATTATGGGATTTGTTTCATTTGTTTGTTTTCCTTTTTGGTGGGATAATACATTTTTAGTTTTCCAAATTTGAATAGAATTCTTAATGGATTCTTCATAAAATGAATGAAGAATAAACACAAACATTATAATTAATCACACTGTCATTTTCCCAAGTAGTGTTCCAGGTTTTGATATGACCATGACTCTAAGTACAGTACAATATGTTGTTTCATGTTGAAAGCAAAATAAATCTGAGTGGGCACAAACTATGTTATATGTACATATCCTTGCACGTGTACACACACACACACACACACAATTTTTTCACCAGTGCTTTGCCTGGAAAATTTTGGTGATTGCGAACAAAACCTCTTTCATATCTTTGGATTTAGATTTCTTACCTGTAAAATGATAATGTAGGAGCTGGTTAGTATTTTTCAGACTGAGACCTACAGATCTAAGTGTCTATAAGCCTTCCTGGAAGAATTTACAAGTATTTTGTTTTCATAATTCTGTTAATTATACTGTACACACAAATTGTAGATCATTTAGATGAACACCTTACAACTGGGTGGGTTCATGAAGCCAAAACCTAAAGTAGAGGTTTTGAATTTGTCAGGAAGAGTTTTTTAATATATAGTCGAAGGATCTTTGTCATCTTTAAAGATGTTCTTAATAGTCCACAAGTGCTCAAATGTGAGAAACATTTCTTTCAGCATTTAGTTTTTATTTTAAAATATGATATTCACTTGCTTTAAATGACCTACCAGCAGAAGGCAGCATACCACAAAGTAAAGACATATTGATTTTTCTGTATTATGTTTGGGTGTTCAGCTCCTCCAAGCATTTCAAAAGAAGCAAACCGATTTAGAAGACTGTTAGGCATGTGATAGCTGAAGCAAAGCTGCAGTAATGTTGTGAAAGAAACTGACATCCTCCTGGAAGTGTTTGCTGAAATATCCAGCATAATGATGGTAATCTGAAATGCTTCTTGGCAGAGTGTGGGGAAGGGATGTCATGAGCTCTGAGAGAAAACAAAAGCCAAAACAAAAAGAAAAAAAAAACAAGAAAAAACCCCCCCACATCTTTGTAACATCAGTGATACTGAAGCAAAGAATGTTAAGAGTTTCAAGGGAATATATTCTACAAGCACACAAGTCCTTTCAGTAAGCCTTCAAAATAATTGAGTTTATGCAAAGATGAGATTAGGAACAAATGGATTGAACAATAATAAGAGTAATTGATCAAAAGACAGATTGGTTGCTGATCCGGCTGACAATGAACATACTCTAAAAGGGAAGATGGTTTAGAATATTTGGACTAAGCAGTTGAAATAACTCCAGACAGAAGGAACTAGGTGCAGATAGTCTAATATCTATTGGGCTTCTAAACTTTGTTTGTTTATACCTAAGATCATCTACCAACAAAAATGATAGGTTCGAATTCTATCTTCAATCACAAGTAATTCAAGATCCACAAATTTGTTAAGACCACTAAATAGGGAAGTAATGAAAAATTGCCAAACACTTAGCTAACATACTTCTTTAATTGTTATAATGAAGTTACTTTCCTGATCTGATTATTTGAGCTTTATATGATTTAGTTTCAAGTTTGAGTATAACACAATCATGAGTTTGTTACCAAAATACTTAATGGTTAAATTTTTTCATTAAAAAATGTAACTAATTAGAAGTTCATAACTGACTAAACATTTTAGTATAAAACATATCACATCCTATAATTAATTCCTTTATTATTCACATATATGTTTTATTTTCATAACTAGCATAGAGGGAATCAATTATGAAATTATGACTTTAATTTTGAAAAGCAAAGTATACTTCCTTGTAAAGAGAATTAATTATAAAGAAGACTCTTTATGGCCCCATAAATTCATTCCTGATAAAATACATCCGAAATAAAAGCAGAAACCTCAATAAAAAGAAACCTACACATCTAAGTTGGACTTGCCCCTTCCTTTCTTAACAATAGTGAAAAATAACCAGCTTGAACAACTTTGTAGGAAAGATGCAAGGTTACCTACAGGTCAAAGACAAACAACAGAACAGGCTATAGTTTATTATGATGTTAACAGAAATAAAAGGGAGAGCAAACATCTCTTTCCCTGCTTTTATAGTATAGAGGATTAAAAGCAACAGCTGGCTTAGCCTTCCCAAAGTCATCTATCATGAACAAAATTGCCAAACACTGACTCACAGAGAACACTGTTTCATCAATTGAACTGAAGGTATATGGAGGGAAGGGGCTTACTCATTTCTGTTCTGGGACTTCTAGATGATTGAGTCCTGCTCAATCTACAGCACACCCTCATATTGTCCCTAAGCTCAGAACAATGTTTCAACACTTCACTAATTCGTGTAAGAGCCTCCTGATTTTGCCATATCCATGTGCCACCTATACAATTAATTCTCTTATTTTTTTAGTAGTTAACTATTCTAAATTAAATATATTTATTCTTAAAAAACAAAACTTCATATTGTATCATCAGCAGGACACCAGTGTTACCTGTCATGAATATAAAATGAACACAGAATACTACTAACTACATGAGGAGTCCCTATCAATGTTATGAACCTGAGACTGCACACTCCCTTTTAAAAAAAGAGTAATAGCAAGTGTTAAAAATATTAACAACTTGAGATAATCTAAATCAGCCTTTCTTAAAAGGTAATTGAGAAGGACATAAATTCAGTATGTGCGTGAATATCACAGTATCTTCTATAGTCATCTGATGTCTTACCATCAGTAAGAGGACCACTTTATGAAAATGCAGGGTGCAGCAAGCGCAAGACTGATGGTAGTTCAGATTCTTGACTCCATACAGAAAGATATGAATTTCTCATCTAGATTTTCTATGACTCAGCTTAGCCTATCAGATCTCTCCAAGTTGAGGTGGAGTCTTTTCAGTGCTTACCACAGAGGCCTAGCAAGTGTCTTCCTCCAAAGACTCTGCTCTGCATCTATCCTTGTCATTCCTTTCTCCTGATATGCTATTCTGTCACCATATTAGCTCCAAGTCCATTGGTTGTTAGCATACACTAGTTGTTATATGAGACTCAGAGCAACTAAGGGCTATAAATTAACACACTTAAGAGGAATTGGCAGAAATTTGAAGTTTGGAATTTCCTGTTGTTTCACGTTGACTTTCTAGCAGTGCTAGGTTGAAGTAAGAGTTGTAATTTTGTTCTTTTGTTTTTTGGTTTGCTTTAAAGTTTATTTATTTTTGAGACAGAGAGTGGATGCATGAGCTGGCGAGGGGCAGAGAGAGAGGGAGAGAGAGAACCTCAAACATGCTCCGCACTCTCAGCACAGAGCCTGACATGGGGCTCAAGCTCTCAATCCATGAGATCACAACCTGAGCAGAAATCAAGAGTCAGACACTTAGCTGACTGAGCCACCCTGGCACATGGTGATTTTGTTTTCTCTTCAGTTTTATTAAGCACCGAATGTTTAAAATCCATTCTTTGCCTCCAAAGTTTGCCAGTGATCAACCTATAATTCCATTTCTGGGAACAAATGATAAAACTGGACAAAATAAATTATGCCAAATCACATCAGGCCTTTGGTCAATTAACATCACTTGGCTGAATGGGGCCCCTGAGTGGCTCAATCGGTTGAGCGTCCAACTTCGGCCTAGGTAATGATCTCACGGTCTGTGGGTTCGAGCCCCACATTGGGCTTGGTGCTGACAGCTAGCTCAGAGCCCGGAGCCTGCTTCAGATTCTGTCTCTCTCTCTCTCTCTGACCCTCCCCTACTTTATGCTGTCTCTCTCTGTCTCTCAGAAATAAATAAAATTAAAAACAAAATCACTTGGCTGAACATAATCCATTTAAATCCTCGAGATTCAGCTCAAAAACATATCCTCTTCCCTTAGGTTTCTGATAAGAACTTACTTCCTTAATTTTACTGATAATTAATTTCATCCTCTCTTTTGTTACTAAGTAGTTCACCTACTTTTTATGTCTGTATTCCTGTCCAGTGACTCTCACAATATTTTATATTTAAAAACCAAATAAATCCTTCCTGAATCAGTATGGGGAAGGAAAAACTGGGAACTAATTACATTCACATAGTCTCTATTTTCACAAATAATATGTTGATTTTGTAAAAAGGATATCTATTGCCTCTTGCATAACAATACATTGAATCTGTAAAAAATGAGCTTTGAAATATAATATTTAGGAGGTTATTTATTTAAAATAACTTTGTATTTTAAAATCCAATGTCTAGAATTTTGTGTTCAGTTTACAGAGGTACTCTGTTCTTCCCCAAGAATGAAGAAAGTCATACTTTTATCCTTATATCATTTAATAGAAATGTATATCAGCCCTTACGAATTTCTTTCACCAAATACTTATTTTTTTATACATTAAAACTACCACAACTATGTCACATAATAGAAACCTATATTCAGATGTAGAAACTAAAGCTTTTAGAGTTGTTCTATAAAAACCAAACTAACACTCTTTTAAAATGTTTATTTTTTTTTACCTAGCTATAATTTGTTACTGAATAAGATATGAAATCAAAGTTAACCATTCTCCATACTTTTATTATGGTAAAAACATGTCTAAAATGGTGAATTATTTCCTCATTGGAATTTTAATCAATTACACATGTTCTGTTTTGTAAATTAGCCAGCAAATAATTAATCTGCCCTTATGTGTTGGGCACTTCAAGTATAGAATGATCAATCAGCTTTTGTCCATTCTGTTTAGTTGGGGCTCTTTGATTTCAAGTAAAAGAAACACATTACAGCCAGCTACGTAATAGTGCAGTTAGTGGAGAAGGAATGTGAAAGTAAAATTGTTAAAACATAAAGAATAGGTCCTAGAGAGCCAAGGGCAGAACCATACAGAGCAAAAGCTCAAGGGAATAGAGGGTAACAACTAGAACCCCAGATTCTGATCTCTCAGTGGGGAGTTCCTTTTCTTTGCTTCAGTCTTCTGATTTAAAATTGAATAAATGGGGCACCTGGGTGGGTCAGTTGCTAAGTATCTGATTTCAGCTCAAGTCATGATTTCTTGGTTTGTGCCTTTGAGCCCCACATTGGGTGAGTTCAAGCCCTGTTTTGGGTGAGCTTGAGACCTGCTTCAGGTGATCTTGAGCCCCATCTCAGGTGAGCATGAGTGCCACTTTGGGCGAGCCCTGCTTCTCTCTCTCTCTCTCACTCTGCTCCTCTTGGAATTCTCTCTCTCTTTATCTATCTCCCTCACTCACTTGTGCCACCTCTCTCTCTCAAAACAAAATTTAAATTGAATAAATGATACAACCACACACCTCACTCTTTAGAAAATCTTCCTATATGGTGACTTCTGCCCTTGTTGCTGCTCATATTCTCAGTTACCCAAACTTTTCAAAGAGAAATCTGATAATTGGGTGTACTTTTCCAAACCAGGACATTTGAGCCACAGGTCAAATCAGGTGCTGCTTCCACTAAACCGAAAGCTCAGCAGAGTCTGGGGGCCAAAGGGGTCTCCTAAGTGTGAATGTGCTTTCTCATATATTTCTCTCCAAATGTTTATGATTTGGTTGAGGGAGATAAGAGTATTATCCAAAGCCCTCTTTGCATATTCAAAGGTAAAACCTAATTTTATCCATTAGTTTCTTTAAATAATATATCGACATAATAATAAAATTTTTCTATGTCACTTTTCAAGTAAAAAGCTTAGCATGTGATAGACTAAACTCTATTTTCTGACATATTTTTTCAACACCCTATTTAAAATATTTTAAAACTGTTTTCTGAAGCACCTGAGTGGCTCAATTTGTTAAGCATCTGACTGTTGATTTTGGCTCAGGACATGATCTCACAGGTTCGTGAATTTGAGCCCCACATCAGGCTCCGTGCTGACAATTAGGAGTCTGCTTGGGATTCTCTCTTCCTGTATCTCTGCCCCTTCCCCTCTCAAAAGAAACTTGAAAATATTTTTTAAGATTTTATTTCAGCTCTGTGTATCTATGTTAATGCTAATATTTGCCTTGTGGTTTTGCTTTGGTCAAGACTAGGAGAAAAAACACATTTTTAAAAAAATTCTTGCTAAAAGAAACCAGAAATCAACCATGCTATTTATATCTTGGAGAAGTATTTGTTCCATAAAAATCATTCATCACTAAAAAATTTTGAAAAACTCCATGCAGTTCATTTTTGAAGTTGTTTCTTTTTTACTATTAATTCCTCTTTTATTGTTCCTCCCACAATGTCTATTTGACACTATTAGCTTTGATCTTTTGTATTTTTAAGGAGTTTTCCATTTCCAGTTGGAAATAAGAATTTATATTATTTTAATATTTCAACTGTCTAATGGATGATCTTTCACTAGTTCTTATTTTATTTAATGACACATAGTGTTTGTCTTTCATTAATTAGGCTGATACTTCCACTATGTGAAAATTCAAATAACTGATTTCATATAGCTTTCAATTTTGTTTACTTCTGCTCTTTTCAATGTTTCCCTTTCTGAGTTCCTTTTTGGCTTTGTAGGTGGAAACTTAATGGCAGTAGTTGCATTTTGTTTGTTTTACAAATACAGATATTTAGGTCAATACATTACCCTTAAGGAGCATCTAGTGAGATGGCATCCCTTGTGTAAAGGGTTATGTTTTTATTTTCAGCTTTTTGTCCTTTCTTTTCTAACCCTTAACATAAACACTTCAAACATAGCAAAAAGTTGAAAGAATTTCACAGTGAATACTCATATACTTACCACCTAGATTTAACAATCAACATCTCATTACACCCATCAGCACTTTCCATCCCTAAACATTTTAGTGTGCACTTCACTAATCCAAATACTAGTTATTGGTTTTGCTTTCTTTGAGGCAAAATTTATATATATTGAAATGCACAAATCTTAAATATATCATCTATTGAGGGCCAACAAACATATACCTGGGTAAATCCTATCCCTATCAAGATATAAAGCATTACCATTACTCTCCAAAAGTTCCCTCAAGCTCCTTCTCAAGCAAATCTCAGCCCCACTGACACAGAAACAACGTTGTTCTGATTTTTATCACAATAGATTTGTATTTGTTGTAGTAAGAAATCCTTTAATATGCTTCAGTTTTTAGATTCTTATGAATGAAAAGAAACTTACTTTGCTTTATTACTGTCAAGCTCTTTTTCTCTGTTCCATTCAATTAACTAATTGATCAGAATAAATTTATAATCTATTATTTACAGAAGGTTTAATATCCTAGAAGTAGAGTGCTAAACAAGCCAATGATTAGAATTCTTTTTTCTTTTAATTTAGTTACCTTATGTTATAGTTGATTCCTATATTAGAAATGAATGAAATTGATATGGTATCAATGAATATGTGAAGTTATAATTTTACCATTTTCACTATTTTTATAAACTCCACAGAAAAACTATTATATCATTCAACACATTCTTATTAGTTCTCAATTTAACTTCTTATATTGAGTAATTATATAGTTGCAGAATTTAAGCATATCTGCAAAATAACTTGTGAATCCTTTGGTTTCTGGTGTGTGTCTTCAGGGATTTTAAAAATCATTGTATTTAACTATTTTATAGGTTAATCAATGTACATTACATAAATTTGTATTCTTCTTTATTATCCTGAAAATTTGGTTTGGACATATGCTTCTTAATATTAAATTTTACCTTTTTGAAATGAAATTTATGTATTTAGACAATACACTGCAATAATCTGGTAGATACTGAACGGAAACCTAACCAAAATTATGATCTAATTTTATAAGGATGATGAAAAAAGATAATTGTATTTAATAGAAGACTGTATATATTTATCTTTCAAAATAAAGTCAAAGATAATAAATTGAGGAATCAAGAAATATCTATATAAACATCAAATTTAGAATTAAGGAAATAAAATTCTAGTGTTTTCTCAACAATAAATAGTATAAACTTATTTATAGTCCTTTTAAAACATATTTGAAATAGTATTTGTGTCCAGCATTTTGCAGGCCATGGCCAGGAGCAGTGGGCAGCTAATGTGTAAGATATGGTCTTTGGCATCAAAAGAGTCTATTTCCATATAATTATCAATTGTCACAACTCAGCTTTTTTGAGATACTGTTCTATGGTTATATTTAAATGTATGTATTTGTGGTACTAACATATGTGTGGGAATTTAGTAGCAGAAGATGCTATCTCCAGCTGATATTACAAAGTAAGTCAGATTTGCTTTGTAACTTTAAAACTAAGTAGCATTTTGACTACTTATACCAAGTGGTCTTGGAGGGAGCATTCTGAGAGGAGGAGTATCATGAATTGAAGAATTAAAGAGTGTGCCATCCAGTGTGTAATATGCAAAAGAGTAACTCCGTGGACTAGAAGGGGAGTAGGTAGTGTTCACTGGACTTTCCGATTTAGAAATTAGGGGTTTCGATTTGATCCCCTATAGTAGGTAGCTGCCAAATGTCTTTGAGTATGAGAGTATTTTTGAGTATGAGAGTATTTTGATAAAAGAGTTACTTAACACCCAGATATTTTGAAGCATGATTGAGCTAGAAATTAAGAATCTTGGGAAATTATTCTAATGATTCAAGTATCAGGAAATAAAAATCAAAATTAGAAAATAAAAAAAGAAAGCAAATACGTCTGTGTGTGTGCATGTGTACATGCATGAGGGGTGGGAGAAGAGATTCTTTCAAAATGTAAATTTGATTATTTGTCATTTCTAACACTTCACCTGTTACCTCTGCCTTTGTTGCACTAAGCAGGGCTGTATATTTCTTTTTTCCTTCCCTGTGTTCCAGTTCCACTGGCCTTCTCTCTCTTCCATTATGTTCTTTTTAGACATAAAGCCCAGATTCACTGCAGTCGTCACTTGCACTCTACCAGTTGACACAAATTGTATTCTTCACCCTGTTTATGCCCAGGGCTCCCAATACTATACATATCTCAGACTCTCAATTACTCAGGACTCTGAGTGTTGCCTTATCTTACCTCATCTCCTACATTCTCCTTCCTGAACCTTTCTACTGTTTCCTCCAGAAATCATGGCTGATTAACAGTAAAATCTCCATACCTCAAACCTCAAACTCTTCTCTGATAGCACCTTCTTTTTCCACTCTAACTAAAACCTATCTTTTGTTGTAAGCTGATTCTCCTATAGCCTTTGAAGTCGGTGACTCCCTTATACTGATGTGCCTAAAAAATGAGGGAAGCATGCTGTGGCTTTCACTTCTTCTTCCAGGCCATTCTCCCTCTCTCTTCTTTAACCCCCCAGTATTGAAGCCCCTGCTTCCAAACTATAGTCATTCACTATCCCTCCTTATTGTTTTCATATATAGACTTCTGAGCCACCACCCATTTCTCCTTGAAGATTTCATCTCGTGGATTACTGTTATTTCTATCCATACACTTCATTGAGAACTGGGATTGCAATATCCACCTAGATGATCCTTCCAATACTCTTTCAACTTGAGCTTTTTAATCCTCCTTTCTTACAGTGTTATCTCCTATACCAGGTCTCAGCCACTTGTTCTTATGATTGGCTACACCCTAGATTTTTTCATTACTAGTAAGTCTTTCTCTTCATAAACTCAACTTCAGATACTCCACTCCCTGACTACTCTCCTGTCTTTCCTTTCAGTCCCTGTTGATATCCCAGCTTCAACAATTTTCCAAACTTACAAGGGTATTGAGCCATGAGAATCTATTATAATTATTGCTTATTTTTCCTCTCTCTCTGAATTAATGCCTTTGCGTCTTTGCTCTCCCAGCTGAGATTCCATGGTGTATCAATTTAGTCTTTCCATGTAGGCACTCTCAATTTCTTGCCCCTCCTTCTCAGTCACACACTTACCTGGCACAACCTTAATTGTAGTTAAGTTCAACTTTGCCTTGACACTCACAGCCAAACACGCTTGGAGAAAAACAGACAGTTATGTGGACTCGTAGCAACTAAAACCAAGTGGGACTACCCAGATATCCCACACTTTCTCCTATTGCATTGGCATTGCCTGTACATAAACACTTACTTCATACTTTCTCTTTTCTTCTCAGACCTCCAACACACACATCTCCTATCCATCAACCATGTATTTCACTGAAACAAATGAAAGAGAACTCCCCAGTCTGCCTTGTCTACCACTATATCTACATTATTTACAAACACTCTGACTTCCACTTTGTAACTATGTGTTCTTACATAAAACTGAGCCTTCTACAGATTCCATCCCCTTTTGCCTAACAAAGCCAATCATCCACTGCACGATAAACCTTTCCCTCTCAACTAATTTTCCTCCTCCATATTCAAACATTGTTAGTTCTTCCATAGAAAGAAAGAAAGAAAGAAAGAAAGAAAGAAAGAAAGAAAGAAAGGTAAGAAGGAAGACCATATTGTCCTCCAGCAACTACCACATTCTCTCTTTTCCTTTAAAGGTAATTCTCAAAAGTATCAACACTTAGGCTCCAAATTCTTCTCCATTTGTTCTTCTTTATACCCACTGCAATCTGTGTATTAACCCGCAAGTCTATCAAAATACTCTTGAATGTGTCACCAGTGGCTCCACACTGCTAAAGGTAGCAATGAAATTCACAGCCTACCGTATCTTACTTGTCTTGTCTATAGGTATTGTAGCAGGGACTGATCTCTTGCTTTTAGAATGTGGAAATTAACACTCAGGCTTACTCTTCTGGATTTCTCAATCTCCTTTTCTCATCATCTTTTCAGTTTTCAACTTGCAAGTGTTGGCACACCTCAGCATTCAATCCATGAACTCTCCTTAAATCATCTTTTATTCCCCCTCATCTTATTGAGACATAATTGACATGCAGCATTGTGTAAATTTAAGGTGCACAACATAATGATTTGATATATGTATATATTGCAAATGATTACCACAATAAGGTTAATTGACATATCTATCACCTCATATAGTTTCAATGTTTTGTGTGTGATGAGGATTTTTTAAATCTACTCTCAGCAACTTCCAATATGCAGTACAGTATTGTCAACTAGAGGCAGCATGCTGTACATTACATCCAGAATGGACTCATCTTCTTTTTTTTTTTTTTTTTTTTTTTTAAATTTTTTTTTTTTTTTAATGTTTTATTTATTTCTAGGAGAGAGAGAGACAGCGTGAGCAGGGGAGGGTCAGAGAGAGAGGGAGTCACAGACTGAAACAGGCTCCAGGCTCTGAGCTGGCAGTCAGCACAGAGCCCGACGCGGGGCTCGAACCCACGAACCGTGAGATCATGACCGAAGCGAAAGTCGGACGCTCAACCGACTAAGCCACCCAGGCGCCCCGAGAATGGACTCATCTTCTAACTGGAAGTTCAAATTCTTTGGCCACTTTTACCCATTTCCCGCACTCCACACCCCCTGCTAACCATCAATCTATTCTTTATTTCTATGAGGTCAGTTTTTGCAGATTCCACATGTAAGTGATATACAGTATTTGTCTCTGCCTGATTTATTTTACTTATCATAACGCCCTCAGGGTTCCTCTATGTTGTGGTGAATGGTAGGATTTCCTTCTTCTTTTATGGCTGAATTATCTATCTATGTGTAAATAGATATACATATATCCCATTTTCTTTATCTGTCTTTGGACACTTAGGTTGTTTCCATATCTTGACTATAGTAAATAATGCTGCAATAAACATGGGAGTGCAGATAACCCTTCAAGATAGTAATTTCATATATATCCAGAAGTAGAATTGCTGGATCACATGGTAGTTCATTTAGATGATCTTTTAAGATGGCTTTACTTACCATCTATGTTCTAGTGGCTTCAGAATTATATCTCCCACTTATTTCTATATTTCTGACCTATTTCTCTCTGCCAAACCCCAGAAACATATGTATAATTGGCAATTTGACGTATCTAGTAGGCAATCAAATATAACAATATCAAAAACAGCTCCTCCTGTTTTCAAACTATGTAGAATTCTTCCTTCCTTAGGCAAAAAGTCTTGTATTAATCTTTTCTTCCTTTTTCCCTTACATCTCATGTTTCTTTCAACAGCAAATACAATTGGCCCTACTTTCAAAATTATCCCAATATTCCCCCAAATATTTCTTATAATTGCTACCACTACTGATCTGGTAGAAGCCGCCATCATCCTCATTGCAATAATTCTTTGATAACCGGCTATACTTTGGGGAGTAAATTAAAAAATGTTATGTTTTAAACAAAATTTGTAATTTAGTATAATCAGCCACTATAAAACAGGAAAAGCAGAACCAAATTTGTTTTTAATTAAGGAATTAAATTATTAATTATTATTACCAAAAAATTTAAATATGTCATTTTCCTTCAGCACAGAGATGAAAGCTCAGCACAGATATTACTTAGAATGCTGTTATAGTTTAATGCAAAATGTTTGAGTCAAAGTCCCCCCCCCCTTTTTTAGAATCAATTTAAAAAAAGTGAAATGCTTTAAAATCAGTAAGATTTGCTGGCATGTATCATACACCCCTTAGAATCGTAACGAATATATCCAAGAGTTTAATTCTAAAATTTAGAAGAAAAAGGACAGTATTTTTAAAAATGTGAAAAAGGAAAATACGCATAAGATTCAGTCCATGTAATGGTTCTTCCCTTTAATTCATGTAACACTTATTGAACTCTAAGTATGTGCCCTTCCTATGAGAAATGCTCTAGAACCATAACAATGAAACAATAAATTGGGTATACTTATACATCAGAATGTGTATGTAGCCTAACAAAATTATAAAACAGACAAACAAGTAACCCAAAAAATGGCTATGGTAGGCTAAGTTTTGAATTGATTAAAAGAAAGGAGGGTAACGAGCACAGTACAACATAAAGCAAATTCCTTTTTTTTCTAGAAAATAAGTGGCAGAGATCATAAAACAGGGTCCTATAATGGGGAATGGAAAATATTTTGTACATTCACTCCCAACTCTGTAAATATATTACTGTAAAATGAATCAGAAAGTGGGACACTGTAAAATGGCTTATAGATTTCTATATGAGTCTGACCAACAATCAACATCAAATAAATTATAGCTTTGGCTCTTAATGTCACAAAAACAAATATACAATAATTATATGCTCATTATTCAGGTTAAGTTAGCCGTTTACATTCTACCCTACCCACACACTCATATAAACAAATATATACCTGAAGATATTGGGCAACACAATTATCATGAACAAATATTTGTAAAGAATAAAGACTGTTCTATTCTAAATATTGAGGAAAATATTGCAGTGATTAATCAAATCTAAAATAGTACCTATGATGGATAAAGAAAAAATATAAAGTATTAGAATAAAACTAAAATTATACAAGGAAAGAATAGATACAATTCCCTTCTCCTATACCCCATATATATATTTTTTAATTTGGGAAGATTAATAAATTGTGCTTCTTTCTTTATATTTTATTTGTAGGTAGTGGTGCTCATGAGTTTGCTTAAGTAAAACTAGATGTTTTTTAACTTATCCTTTCAAGATCATGTAATGCAGAGGTCCACGTACTGAACTGAGCCAGGCATTATGGGTACCAGGAATAGTAAGGAATCCTGGCTGGAAAAGGGAATGGAGTCAGAAAATAATTCAGACATAAGAAATGAATAGTCATTATTTTATCACTATCCATTTAGCACCCTTGTTGTTGATGAAGGTAGGAATTAATCAGTAAATTTCCCATTAAAGGATTAAAATTTGACATAAAATAACTGCAAGTCCAAGGTTCCCTGGTTACAAATGTTCTAATCTCCTATTAGACTAGGCAAGGGACAGTTTCTGTGTCAGAGGGCCTATGCTAAAAACCCAGTTCTGTCTTTTACTATGTAAGTCACTCTGAGTAAGTTACTTAACTGTTCTAAGTCTCTGTTTCTTCATCTATAAGATATGGGTATTGTATTAAATTTGTACTTTTTCTTAAACTGAACTAAAATAATATATATAAAGTTCCATCCAGCAAGTGAATGGTACTTATAAAACAAATCAGTCTTTAAGAACAGATTGGGTATGTGGAGATAAGGAGGAAAAGTCAATAATATCGCCTATCTTTTTTGGTTGGATAACTAAATGGAGGGTGATGTCATTTATGAAGACAGGGATACAAAGAAGACAAATATACTGTGGATATGATTTGAGGAAGGGTGTGGAGAAGAGAAAGATGATTCTCGTTTTAGGCATATTGTGATTAAGGTTTATAAGAGGTACCTTTCCCTGCTTTCCATCTATATCCCTTTCCAAGGAAAACTACATTCAGCATGTACTATCTGCCTATTCCTTACTCAAGATGCATAGACCTAGCTGCAAAAGGTGAGCTTGGAAAGTTAGACTCTTCATTCAGAATTGGGGATGAGGTCATTAGTCTAGGAAAGTTGTGCTGAAGGAATATGCAGTCTTAGTGGCTACCATGACCTTTTGCAGTCATACAGAAAGAAAAGATAATGGGTCAAATACTGAGAGAGAGAGAGAGAGAGGGAGAGAGAGAGAGAGAGAGAGAGAGAAAGAGTGGGGGACGGGTGGGGAGAAGAAAGAATAGATATAGATAAATGTAGAGAAAAGGAGACTAACCTTGGCTTACTAAATTACTGTCTTTTAAAATTCCAGGTTCTTTGTGAGGCTTAACTGTTCTTGCATCTATATTCTTATCTGTGATTGCCTCCTTAAAATAAGCCTCCTTTGCAACCAGATATGCCCTGACTACCCTACCCTGGGTAAAACCACCTATCTAGTTGATGTTTTCTGTAACCCCAAAGGGCTCTAATATCATTTCCACATAAGTTCAATAAAGAATCATAGATCCTATTTAAAAAAAAGATTAAGGTGATGCTATTACAGAGAAGTTCGTATCATGCTCACATACTTTGAACTCAAATATAAATATTCCTCATTTTAGAGTTGGCCTGACATGGAGGACAATGTTTATTTCATGGGTTACAAAATTATATGCCACTAATACTCCTCCAAGAAACCCAAGAAAATGCATCATAAGCAGACAGTTTTGTTGCAAGCAAATAATGTTACATAAAGTTTAATAAAGAAACATATCAAAGGGCGTAAAATGCAATGTGCTAAGAAACCAAGAGTCACATAATATCAGATTTCTCTAAGTCCCATGGTCTAAGACACAAGTCCATGAGTCTTTGAGGAAAGGTAGGAGAGATAAAACTCTCCAGTAAGAGTCTAGCTACATCTTCACTCTCATACTTTTGTAGTTCCTGGGTGGTAACTGATAGTTTAAAATACATTGTGAAGTCACTTTTAAAGGGAAGGGACTTATTTGATTCACCTCTCTTTATCTCAAGACAACTGACGTAATACTTAATATAACAGGGATAATTTAAATTTATCATTAATTTACTTATTACCAAATCTGTAAAATAGATCTATCCAGGGAAGGATCTGATGAATATGCTACAACTTAGTATAAAAAATATTCTGATTTTTAAGCTACACTTATTTCTAAAGATATTGCCAATCAAACTACAAAGAATCTAGAGTGCACACTCTTGTTTCACCCATTCAAGCAAGCTGCTTCACAGCTTGCCTTACATGGAACTCAAGTTTGAGAGGGAAATAGGAGACCCAGAGTTCTTGGCCTTGGAAACAGAGTATCACTTCATGGGAAATTTAAAAATATAAGAGGTCAGAGAACCGGCTCTCATGGGACATGGCGACACAACAACTATGAAACATAAGAAAATAAGCTTTGTGAAAGAAGATAAACAGAGAACATAAAAACGCAAGTGACTAAAAGATCTTTGAAACCATCATGCAAAATTCTAACTATTGATGAATAGTATTACTATGTGAGTGCTAGTACGGAGAAAATGTCCCTGGGGTATTCCACCTGTGCCAATAACATGTTGTCCAGTCAAAACTGTAGTTGTCAGTGGGTCTTTATCATGGACATTATCAAGAGTTGCAGCTTTTAGCCTGTAAACACTGTATCTCAAGGGCTTTTAAATATCAGAGGAGAAGTGCAAGCCAAAAATGAAATGCTTATAATTAAGTACATTCTGTTTAGTATAATTAACTCTAATCTGGAATTTGAAAAGCTCCCTTATGTAAGACTTGAACTCTGGTATGTGGGAACTATGTTACAGCCTCTGGGTATAGATATGTAGACATTGTTTTAGAGACATGTTAATTAACTAGTTTGAATTATCTTGCCAATTTATTATAAATCTGAAATGTTCTCTGTTTTACAACTAAATACGACCCAGTGTCATGTTTGTAAACAAAAAGGCCATTGACAGGTGGCATGGACACATGATTCATGTTCTTACCATCTGTCATTGCATGATTGTCCTGAGCCATTATGAAGGCAGGGAGAACCCATGGATTGGGATTAGAAAATGCCAAGCATTTATACCTTTTGCCTGCAACAGAGGACCCAGGATGGTGGAACCACTCTCTTATGGGAACATTGTTGGAATTAATCATGGGCTTAATTTCTGCCTTCAAGATGAAGAGTGTCAATTCTTCACAATAGAATGAATACCCATGTCTCTTGGCCCACATAGGGCCATTGATCTGACTCCCTAAATCATGCCAATTTTGGTTTCTGGGTATACAAGGACAGAGAAATATTTGTAAGGGACATTTCTTTCTCTTTTAGGAAAGAATTTTTGTAAGGACGACAATGCAGCACCTTTTTTCTAGTTCATTTTAACCAACCCTGCATGGAAGTTATAAAGCATTTATTGCCAAAGTTCATACAACTCATTTCATTTTTCTTTTTTTTCTTTTTGATACCTGTAAAGTTTGAAATTAAATCGGCAGAAACTTAAGAATAAAACCAAATAAATGAAAGTCAGTACAATAAATGCTATCAAGACAATATTTCATCTGCAGTTATGATTATATCTAATGCAGTATCTAACTTTAAATTAAGCTAAGACAGGTACAAATCTAGATGCACATAATTTTCCCTTGGGGGACTCTGTGGCAATTATTTATGTGATGACAGAAATAATACTCAAATTTCATAATTCAAACAAGCTACACAGTCTCAAGCCATTTATCATATAGCTCTTAAAAGCAATAATATGACATTGAAACAGAATCATTATCAGTTCAAACTTAATGATCTTAACCATGAACCATGTTTTCTCTTTGTATAGCTACTTTATTATTGTATACTTAACTGATAAATGCCTGAGGAAACCAGGAATAAAATAAATCGACACCCAGCATTTGTTTTATATGGCTTTTTCTCCTTTTAGGCCTAAACAGAGAGTTTAAGTGTTTCTGTATTAATAATTTAAAAAAATCGGTGTCTGGGTGGCTCAGTCGGTTAAGCATCCGACTTTGGCTCAGGTCACGATCTCACAGTTTGTGGGTTTGAGCCCCAGGCCGGGCTCTGTGCTGACAGCTAGCTCAGAGCCTGGAGCCTGCTTCAGATTCTGTGTCTCCCTCTCTCTCTGACCCTCCCCTGCTCACACTGTCTCTCTCTCAAAATAAATTAAAAAAAAAGATATTTTTAAATGTTTCTTTATTTTGAGAGAGAGACAGAGACAGAGACAGAGACAGGGAGGGAGGGACAAGGCATCTTCCATTCCATTGTTTGTTTGTGGATGCCTACCATTGTTTGTGAGGGGATGTCTAGTCCTCCTGGAATGTCCCATAGAGTGCTTTATATCACTATTACTTGTAACTTCCTGTGGGAGAGAATCTGTGTGTGCTCCCAAAAAACTGAGAAATTTTCAAGTGGTCATTTGTAAAAACATTTGTTTAACTATCAGCTCTTTCCAAGAAATATTTATTTCATGATTCCATGGGGGATATGAGGCAAAGTTGAAGAAGAAAATGTCACAATATTATTTTTGTTTCAAATTAGGTATTCGCCTAAAAATAAGGCCGAGGACTCCTTGAAGTCATGCTTGTGTTCCCTACTGCACCCAGCTCAGGTTCTGTCACAGGGTGGTGTTTAAAACACACACTGGTTAGAAAAGTAATCTTGGACTATGTATGCGTATGTACTTGTATATAGTCACATATATAATTGTATAATAATATTATAGTATTCACCACCTGCATTTGCCATATGTATCTATTAAGTCTATATATTTAAGTACCAGTTAGTAGTGATGGCAATTGGAAAGATTTATGGAGTAGTCTGCTAACAAATGTTTAACCACTGTCTCTTTGAAATGTGGGTGTTGAGGGAGGATGGTGCTGATTTAAAGGCTGTGCCAATTTCCCTGGTGTAAATATTCCCACTATGCCCAGTTCAAACTACTACCCTGACCTCAAATAGGTCAAAAAATTGCTGACAAATTAACAATAGGGTCTTAGTGGCTGGCATGAGTGGGATCCAGCACACCATTGGCTATATGTATGTATCGGCATATACATGTAAGTAGAATGGAAGGTATCTATCTGCATGACAATGTTTTCTGAATCTCAGAGGAAGTGACTTTTTTGTGTCACATTAGACATTCCCATTCTAAATCGTCTTTCGCTTTCTGTGACCTATGTCACAATATATGAAATCAAATTATAATTATATCAACCATGGACAGTTATTAGTATTCTTAAGTAGTTGTATACAGTGTATTGGGCACAATTAACCTTTAGGTAAGAGGGCATAAATTATTTTTTCTAAATTTTAACTGAAAATCCAATAAAATTAAAATTTTAACTAGCATACATCTATAGTATACATACATATATGGTTCTGAAATTTCTGTGATATAGACAGTGGAAGAAATTTAATATTTCATTACATTGACACAGGATATTTTATTACTTAAAATAGAACTACTATTCTCATTTCTTCTTAGCATTATCTTCAAAAACTCACTTTCTATCTCACACTTCTATTTTCCCTTCAAACAACCTTTGCCAAGAATAGCCTTTGTGATTAAAAGTGAAAAAAACCAAAAGTCAGTTTATTATATGTGGATTTTCTAATGTCCAGAATAATTCTCATGTTATACTTGTCATATCTTTGAAACTTTTTGAAGTACTTTTTAGACAGATTTAAACATAATGTGAGGGGCTAAAAATTAGTCAATCTGACCACTGAAGTTCTTACAAGTAATTGAAGGCATTTCAGTTATCATTTGTATTCCAGCTAATTTTCATGTAGGAACATTTACAGAGGCCAATCAAGGCAATATTCTTTTAGTATTGAAGGAGCCATTACATATAACTGTAATATAGAAATATAAGAACGTTTATATTAATTGTGTGACTCATTTCTGTTGTCTTAAGGAAAAAGTTACCAGTTTTTGTTATTCAATTCAAATTACTGTGTTAAGGGACCCCTACTTCCAAGAAGATGGCCCAGATATAGTTATTCCCATTTTTCTTGTTTAGTGCAACTAAAAATATAAGGCTCTGAAGAAGGAATATAAGGCAGACAGACAGCTAGAAATTTTGGTATCCAACGAATAACACAGTGGTGATTTCTCTTGTTTTGTTATGTTTTTGCCTCATAGATACCAGACTTAGAGCTAAAGAAGCCCTGCCTAAAAATGCCAGTGGGTCTAGACACACAAAAAGAGCTCCCAAAAGCCTTTTGGACAAAAAAACTCACTCTAATCAAACCAAGCATCAGAGAAAAACACTGGCGTGCTCCCACCCACTCCAGAGAAGGCTGAGCAAGGAGTCTAGAATTCTCCTCTTGCCACATGGTAAGACTTTCATCCACACTGGGCAGTAACATGGCACCTCCCTCACAACCAGTCCAGCTGGGGTGGTCTCAGAGAAGGCCCAGTGGAGAGTCAGGACTGTCCCCACTGCCCGGTGGTAATGAGCCACCCACATGGCAATATCTGCAGAGGCCTCTTGGGAAACGGCAACACAAAATTCTGGTGAGGATGCAGAAAAACTTGAATCATATGTTGCTAATGGAAGTGTAAAATGGTGAAGCTATGCTGGAAAACAGTTTAGCAGTTTCCTAAAAAACTAAATATGCAGTTACTACATAACCCAGCAGTTTTATTCCAGGGCATTCATCTTAAAGTACTGAAAACTTCCATTTACGTGAGATGCTGCTAGCAACCTTATTCTTAATAGCTCAAGTCTGGAAACAACGCAGACATTTTTCAACAGCTGAGTAGATAAATTATGGTACACACCTATGATAGAATACTACTCCACAATGAAAAGGAACATGCTATTGACAATACACAACAATGTGGATGATTCTTATATTAAATGCAAAAAAAATCAATCCTAGGAGGTTACAGCCTGCATGATTCCATTTAGATAACATTTTCGAAATGACAGAATTATGGAAGAAGAGAAGAGATTAGTGGTTACTGGGGTTTAAGAAAGTAGAAGTAGGAAAGGGGATGGTTATTAGAGAGCAATATGGGGGATCCTTTGGTGATGGAAATCCTCTGTATCAATGTCAATATCCTGGCGATGATATTGTAATAAAGTTTTATAAGATTTTACTACTGAGGTAACCTGGGTAAAGAATACATGAGATCTCTCTGCATTATATCTTACAGTAGTGTGTGACTCTACAATCTCTTAAATAGAATTTAAAAATATTGCACAGCCACTAAGCTGGAAAGTGTGAAATGCAAATTCTCTTACATAAATTCAAGGATAACTTGGAGGCAGTATTGATATTACTTGCTTTAGAACCCTAACTGTAGTGGAGGCTCTTATTGGCTCACATTAACCTTTCATCTGCACATATAACATTCTCCTGCCCCCTTTTCATGCCACATGATCAGATATTTGTTCTTTCCCTTTATCTCTCATTACAGGTTTCTTTCTAGAAAATACAATTTTATTATTTTTTAATTTTCCTAGAATTAAACATAAAATTTCATCGCAAATTTAGAACTTTGTATTACTGAACACCTGCAAATAAACTTTAAAAATTATGATTGGTGAGGGGCGCCTGGGTGGCTTAGTCGGTTGAGCGTCCGACTTTCGCTTAGGTCATGATCTCGCGGTTGGTGGGTTCGAGCCCCGCATCGGGCTCTGTGCTGACTGCCAGCTCAGAGCCTGGAGCCTGTTTCAGTCTGTGACTCCCTCTCTCTCTGACCCTCCCCTGCTCACGCTGTCTCTCTCTCTCTCTCTCCTAGAAATAAATAAAAATATAAAAAAAAAATTATGATTGGTGAAATATTTCTAACTTTGCAGAAGCACTGAATGCAAACTAAAATTAACAAAAACATATCAATCCTAACGAAATCTTTCCCATCTGTGTAAATAAAACTGGATAGTTACAAAGTTCATGGAAGCAACAGACTGTATTAATTAAAATAAAAATGCAATAGACCCAGTTAAGAGAAAGGTATATCAGATTCCTTAAATTTTGCTAATTTTTACCATCAGCAGTGAATTTGTTGCATATTGTTGGTGAAGTACTTGTTCTTCCCATTAGTTCTTGTTCTTTGACCTTGGCATGCATGTATCTATGCTTCCAAACATTCCTCTATGTCAGCACACTCTTTGATGTCCTGGATTCTGAGGTGATTTTCCCCATTTTTATGATTTATTTTTTTTCATTCTCTTCTTAAGCTCACAAAGCATGATATCATGTAACAGAATTATTTTTTCTTCATTCCCTCCTCTCACAGAGTATCTAAGAGGTTAGGATTTCGTTTCTCTGGGAAACAATATTTGGAAACTTCTTGTTCTGTATACATAACTCTTCCTGCTATTAAAAGGGAGGCTTATGTAATAACCAAAGGTAGATGAGGCCCTTGCATTAGTTACAAATCCACTTATCGCAAAACTGAACTGTGAAATTTTTAAGCACTATATGTTGCCACATACTCTGGATTACTTTAAGTTGAAATTGATACCCTATAAATCTTGAATACGATTATAAAAGTCATGTGAAGAAATGATCACTGAAACAATAATTCGCTTGTTACTTAGAAGCTGACATTTTGCAAAAAATTAGTCAAAGCAGTCTAAATAATTTTCAGACACAATAAAACTGTTAAAACCAGAATAAACAAATCTAGCTAATGCATCAACTGTGGTCAAACTCACAACCAGTTTTCTAGAAGCCTAGAAAATACATGAAAGGGTAGAAAAGATTGGAAAAAACTACCACAAGTTCCAACTATTCCATTGCTAGGTATTTATACCAAAAATATGGAAACACTAATTCAAAAGGATATATGTACCCCTATGCTCATTGTAGCGTTATTTATAATAGCCAATACAGGGAAACAAGTTCCCATCAAAAGATGGATAGATAAAGAAGATGTGGTCTATATATACAATGGAATACTACTCAGCTATAAAAAAGGAAATCTTATCATTTGTGACATGAATGGATTTTGAGAGTATTATACGAAGTGAAATAAGTCCGAGAAAGACAAACTGTATTATTTTATTTATGTGTGTAATCTAAAAAACAAAAAGAAAACAATGAACAAAATAAACAATACAAAAATGAACTCAAAGATACAGAGAACAGATTGGTGGTTACCATAGGAGAAAGTGGTGAAGGGGCTCAATTGTATGGTAATGAATGGTAACTAGACATATGGTGGTAATGCCAGTGAGCACTTTGTGGTGTATACAAATATCAAATTATAATATTGCACACCTGAAGTTTATATAACATTATTTTCCAATTTTACCTCAATAAAAATAATAAATACAAAAGAAAAAAACCCAAATTCTCAGTTGGTACTAGATTTTCAAGAAATTATCATGTGTTAGAACCAAGTAATTTATATTTAAATGAGAACTCGTATTCAAACTAAGTTGTACCAAGAATTATATCTTTGATTTGTAAGGAGTTCCTGGAAGATTCTGTTAAGAAATATCCTAAGCTTAAGTTTGGGTACAGAAGAAACAACAGTATGGTTGATAATTAATGTTTACTATGAACTCAAGCATGGAGAGAGGCAGCTCTTACTTGCCATTCATAACTCAGCCCACCAATTTGCTTCTTCTATCAGAAAATCAAGGCTCAGCTTCTGATTCTGTGTCTCCCTCTCTCTCTGGTCTTCCCCTGCTCACGCTGTCTCTCAAAAATAAATAAAACATTAAAAAAAAAAAGAAAATCAAGGCTCAGATAATGACGTAAATTGTTCAAGGTCAATGACGTAAACTGTTCAAGGTCAATAGGTGACTTAGCAAATCAAAAGGGGAAATTTTCAGGGATTCTGGAAAAGCTGGATCATTAATAGAGTATTATAAAATATTTTTCTTCTATGAATTCAAGCAATAACAAGCACATATTACACACTAGCTAAAGTGATATGGAGGGCAAGCAAGAGAAGTTCCATGTGGGATTAGATATTATTAAGAATTTTAAAAAGTCTTAAGTGTAAAAAGGTCATAAATTCCTTGAGGTCAGATTTTACACCTGCTTATCGTTTTATTTCCTATATCCTCTCCCCTTTTTTTTTCCTATATTCCCTTGAAAATAGTGGGTGATCAGCAACTGTTTATTGAATTCATCACTGAAAAGAAGGCAGGACATGAGCTAGACAATAACATATTAGTGTCTCACTAATGAGGAAGGAATTGAAGTGAGGAGAGAAGAGAAATATCAGATACTGTTTCTGGAAATTTTTTTCTAATCTGTTTCCTTTTCTCCTCTCGCAGAGTTTGGTATTTAACATTCAAGAATTTAAAGTCACTAAAAAATTTAATTTATTTTTATTTCCCCTTTATTCTAATTTCTGCTACAAATGAGCATTTCACGATTTCCAGGTCCCACTGTACATACAGGTCTTTAAAAGATGTTGAATAAAGGAGGAAGAAATGATAGTACAAAGGGACTAGGCCATAATTATTCAAAAACTTTGCTTGGACTGTGAAGGGTACAGGCTGTAACTGTGGTAAAACAAATGGATGCAGCTGATGCATTTCACTGTGGTCACAGCATACCAACAAAACAGAGTTTTGCTTGGAGTTAATTGTTTTTGGCATAAACTTTTGTGTTTTGAGTTCCTTTGACAGTGAGAAGCTCCTGGTTTGTTATAGCCCTCTCCTGAAGATGGAGGGTCAAACTGTTGGATCCTCTTCCTCAAGTTTGCTATTATCTTTCCTTCCTTCTTTTTTGTTAAAGAAAAGGGACAATGTTAGGTGCCAGTCTGGGGGTGGATCAGAGAGTGGTTTTCTTCTCTTCTAACAGGAAGCAGTGTGTATATATATGTATATATATATTTGGCTGTCTAGCTGGGCTCCCTACCACTCTTTCCTCCGCCAACAAGGATCCTGGCATCTCTGTTGTGCACAGAACATCCGTCCGTGTTCCCAGAGTCAGCTTTCTCCATCCATTCATGTCCCTCCTAACCACTGAGCCTGACGTCCTTGTGTTCAGGATAAGGCAGCTCTACACAATGGTTTCTACACACATCTATTGATCCAATAGTCCATGCTTGGCATTTTGACCGACAATAGTAAGTCTTTATGGTATAACTAACATAATGTTATGTTAGTATCAGGTGTACAACATAATGATTCAACAATTCTACATGTTACTCAGTACTCATCTAGGTAAGTGTACTCTTCTTTGAAATAATACAAGTGATGTTGGGTTTTAAAGTTAGGTTAACATGAAAAAATATTACTTATAGACACATAAGTAATACATATGAAGTGGGGGGTATTTTTAAAAGGTAGCATTTGAAATATTTTCTAAACTTTTTATATCATTTAACTGTAATTGTCAGAAATACTGACAATACTGAAAATTCATTATATTACATATACATTGCATTATTGGCCTACAAGTGAAATCAAATTTTATTAGTTTTTCAGTATAGTAAGTCAGCGTAAAACATACTTCAAAATTAATAATTGCATCAATGAATATGTTGCACAGGTAAAGATACTAATACAGGAGAATTATACCACTAAGTGTTTTATTAATGAGGGCAGGCAATTTCCTTAATTTAATCTATCATGCACTCACAGAGCACTTATCTCTCTTAATGAACATATTTCCCATACTCTAGGGAATTTTGAAAACCTCTCAGTTCAATTATTAAAGTGCTTAGTGAGATTCAAACAAATTGACTTCTTGTTTCTTATTCCAAAGGTAAATGATGAATTAGAGCAAATAGGGAATGCAAAATAGGGAATGGTTAATTAGTACCCAATTGAAAGTGCTTATATGTACATCAAAACAATGAAATAGCTAGTTTTTTGTTTTGTTTTCATAAATAATGCAAAAGATTCCAAGACTCAAGCAACTTTATACAAAACACAGTAAATGTGACTGGAAAAGACTGAGTAGTTGAAGAGTCAATTAACATATGAATATATTATTTCAATAATTCAGGCAAACTCTTTTTTGTAAAAAAAAGACTGTGCCTTAGTGACAGTTAAGAATGAAAATTATCTCCATATTTCACACAAATGTTTAAATTTCATATCAAATAAACAAGACAACATTATGTTTGTGGGGAAACACTAAGGATCAAGTTTACCATGTGTCATTAAAAATCATTTAGCTGTTAGAATATGGATATAAAGCTGAAAATTAAAAGGTAGTTTGCTGTGTTTCTAGATTACCTATTAATAGTTCAAAGAACTTAGAATCTTTTCAGCTGCAGCCAAATACTTTTAACAAGTAACATATTTTAACTCAGCAGAAAACAATTTCTTTGAGCTATGCCAAAAAATAATAAACATGTCACATTTTTCTCAATTGCATGATAATAGAAAAAATGTTGGAAACGATGTTTATAAATCTGCAATGTGACTCTTACATGACAAGGATCTTTATGTAAAGAGGAAACAGATTGCTTTGTTTCAGCTTGCACGTCTATGTTAAATGAACAACTTTTTGTGGTAAAGCAAATTTGGTCAATAGATAGTTTGGTTTCTAGAATCTGGAAGAGCTTATATATATATCATTTATGTCTCACATATACCCTCTATTATGTTTACTGTCTTACAGTTCTCTTAGTGTCTTATGTAAAACCATAATTGGATAAGGAAATATCCATACAGCCTTGGATATGTCCACTTAGTACAGCAACACCAAAATTTCCTCCTCAATAATCTTCTTGATCCATCCCAAGCTCTTTGGAACCATAATATTATTAGTAAGGTAATAATACTGTCATACATCCTACACGTTTAGGAGAAATTTCTAGAGTTGAATTAACTGTCCTTTATTTTCCCTGCTCTTGATTCCCTGAAGCTCCCTTTAGACCCGCTTGTTTTCCACACTGACTTGTTAATGCTATTGAAAGAAATGTGTCTTCCAAACATGCTCAAGGATGTTACTAGTAGAACCTTCCTATAAATACTTTACTTATTTATTTTCAACATTTCTGATTTCTTATCTAAAATGTTCTATTTGCATGGCAGATTATTAAATTTGATAACCAGTAAATATAATAACGAATAATTAAACTTAATGTTAGTTTTAAACTTATTTTTATTAGGACAAAACACACAAAGGTGCTATATTTAAAGTAAAAAATATCCAACAAGAGTCATTTTTTATTTCAACCTAGTATTTCCTTCTTTACTCTGAGAGAGACAAAATAACAAAGACTTGGTCAGAGCAAAATAGATAAGACTTCAAATTATAGCCCAGGCATTTATGAGCCGTGTGATTATGGATTATTTGATCTTTGTTCTTCCTCAGTTTCTTCATCTGAAAATTAGGGATATCAACAGTCTACACTGCACTGAATCCTAGTGAATATTAAAGGAACTAAGGTACACAGTTATTGTTATAGAGCGAGTGCTCAGAAAATATTAGACTGAATATTAACATTGAATTTAATATTTTAAAATGAGTATTTATTTTTGAGAAAGAGAGAGAGACAGAGTGTGAGCAGGGGACAGGCAGAGAGAGAGGGAGACACAGAATCCAAAGCAGACTCCAGCTCTGAGCTGTCAACACAGAGCCCGATACAAGGCTTGAAGTCACTAGCTGTGAGATCATGATGTGGGCCAAAGTTGGAGGCTTAACCAACTGAGCCACCCAGGCACCCCAAATTTGATTAATATTTTTATTGTCATTCCCACTCTTTTATTATTCCTCTTGAATTCCCTGGTGAGTGTTCCTGGTTTACATAAACTGTTCTTGTATTCCTGGCCCATAGTATTTTCACATAAGGTGTCATTTGGATTCTATGAGCATTGTGAGAGTTATAGGGTAGGAATTATTATTCACCTTTTCCAAATGAGGAAACCAAGTTATGTTACCTTTTCAAAGATCACACAGAAAGTAAAAGACAAAGTCAGAATTAGAATTCTATTTTTTTTACCGTATTGCTTTTTATAAGGTCATTTTAGGTGGACATTCCTGGGCAGCAAATAGTCTAACATTGATGGCATTGGTTGACATGATCATTATGAAGAGGTCTCCTTCTCATTTGTTACAAATGTCTGGAATATCCAGCATTTATGTAGCAATTAATATGTACCCATACTATATAATGTATGTGTAAACTATGTACTTCTACCATATACATAACAACTCCATGTGACTAGCACTTTTATTATCTCTCCTTTACAGATAAGAACACTGAGCATCAGTAAACAGTGAAACAAGGATTTGAAAGGGGGTACTTTGCCTCCAAAGCCTCTGCTCTTAACCAGTATGTCATGTTAACTTTCAGACAAAAATTATATTGCAAACTTGACTGTGTTTAAAATTTCCATTGCTGTGCAAGCAGTAAATTTCAAACATGTCACATTGTTTCTAACAAAACTAAAACCCCAAGCCCAAAGCTTTGCTCTGTTGAAATTGTATATGTGCAATAGAAATGATTTTCTAGATTTGTACTCTTACAGGCAAGACTGCTGCATTAATTTGCAGAACTAGGTACAGAATGAAAATTTAAGGCCTCTTTAAAAAGTTATTAAAAGTTTCATTTGGAATGTGACAGTAGACCATGAAAACAGTTGTGTGGTCCTTTATAGCATAAGGTCTTAAATTGCTAAAAGGTGGCACACCCATGACATAAGCCCTGTTCACAGAGCCCATAACCTTGACTCTGACCTTGACTCTGTTCAGTTACTTCCTGTAGATCTGAATAAAGACTCATAATATGAAAAGAATGGAAGTAATGGAGAACTTTTATTAAGTCTGCTCCCTAATCACTCCAGCTTCTCCATTATAAGCATCCTGAGGCAATGGGACCTTTGGTGAAGAAGGATACGGAAGAGAAGTAAGACTACCAGGCCACAGATCTGATCACTCTTTCTGCGAGAAAGCAGAAGTATAGACCATTTTTCATCTTAGCAGTCCAGAGTCAGGATGTGGGGAGAAGAAAGAGGAAGTTCTGGTGAATTTATACCACCCCACAAAAGACTCACACTTGTCACTCATCAGAATGGTGCAAAAGCCTGTGAGGTATATCCATGTGACCATAGTTATTTGGAGGGGAGTCATGTTAGCTTATGTTTAAAATTAATAAGCCTGGCACTGATAATCCAAATACTTTGATGTTTGCCCTTTTAAAATAATAGACAAAAATGATTGTTTTAATCTTTTTCCCTTTTATATATAGAAAAGAGCTGAATTTATGAAAAATAAGTTTCATTAATTCTTGAACCTTGAGTCAATCTGTGGTGTACATTAAAGTTATCAGTCAACCTTGTAGGCAGTCAAGAATCAGCAGGTGATTTTAAAATAAAAATATATAGGTTTATAGATTTATGGTTCTCTACTTACAGATTCTATGATCTTGGGAAAGGTGATTGACCTCTCTGAGTTCCTGTTTTTTAATCCATGAAATGAAAAATTTTTTAAATAGAGAAAAGCCTCAGAGAATTTTGGAAATGTTCGTTACATAAAGGTGCTTAGTGCAATATGTGGAATATCATAAGAACCTGGCAAATTATAGAGACATTATTTGAAATAAATACACATGCATTTCACATATAAATATACTTATATTCCATGCATGCATATACTCTTAAATATGGTGTGTGCGTGTGTGTGTGTGTGTGTGTGTGTGTGTAATTTTTTTAAAGTTTCTAAATTTTCAGCTTTCATATATTGGCGAAGGGGAAATGCTTGGCTAGAAGAACTGACTGTAATAGAATTTCTTTCGGAGGTTCTGCCTGTCACTGCTAACTCAACATTCAACTTTATAACATTCAAATGAAATTACCTCTGCCTATAAGACAGGGACTTTCTCTGCATAAACCTTATGCCTCAGATCAAGCAGAATGAGTGTTTACTTGAATATAAATCTAATATAATCCTCAGAAAGAGCCAGGTATGCTTCCTGTCTGAGGTTATAGTGATGTGCTTTCAGGTGCTATGCTAAACATTGATTAGAAAGTATGAATTGCCACGTATTGAGGTTATCTTACATAGACACCACCTCTCTCCCTAATCCCTAGCCATCTGATGTGTGTGTGTGTGTTTTTAATGTGTCTCTTTACTTTAATCACAGAATTTAAAATGGGAAATACCTGAAGCTTTGGTGTCTATTTTGCTGGAACACTCACAAAGCATATACCCAGATTTGCTTTCAGAATTTCAGTTTTATAGCTCTCTCAAAATTGTTGATAATAGCTGTTTAGTTATATGCCCAATATAGAATTCACTAAAAACTGTCAAGTTGAAAAGTAAAGAGAGGGGTGCCTGGGTGGCTTAGTCAGCTAAGTGTCCGACTTTCGCTTAGGTCATGATCTCGCGGTTCGTGGGTTCAAGCCCCGCGTCGGGCTCTGTGCTGACTGCCAGCTCAGAGCCTGGAGCCTGTTTCAGAGTCTGTGACTCCCTTTCTCTCTGACCCTCCCTTGCTCACGCTGTCTCTCTCTCTCTCTCCTAGAAATAAATAAAACATTTAAAAAAAATTTATAAAAAAAAGAAAAGAGAAAGCATTGAAAAGCAGAAGCAATTGTATATCCAATATAAACTATACTAACTTTAAATATGCAAATAAACATGAAAATAACCAATGCTTCTCTGTTGTTTTGATAGTGAATGAGATGATTTCAACAGTAGTCATTTCAAAATTTGTTTGTGAAATGAGTAATTTGTTTTGTGTCTCAGACTCACGGGAAGTTCCCCTTGAACTGTACTTGGGAGTTCAACTGAATAAATTATTCCTGGACTTTTGAATTATTAATCTTGTCTGCATGTTATGCAAATTGGGCTTCACTATGTCCAGTGGCACAGTCTTGGGTTAGAAGCTGTATCAGGTTGCTGGTGAAGAATTTCCATCAAGGGATCAGGGCCTTCTAACGGAATGGTAAGTTATAATGCAATTCATGTCATCCAGGTATACAAAGTAATGCCAGACTCCCCTTAAGGATTTCTTTTAAAAGTAGCCTATGAGCAGTGAAGATTTTAAATAATGTTTAAATGAACTGAACTGTCATTCATAGCATGTAGAACAATAAAGGAAACTAAAATGAAATTATATTTTTCCCTACATTTATTTTTCACTAAATTGAATGTCTTTGTTTAATTGCAAATACTTAATTAATTTTACTTAAAGAGGTTTGTTATATTTGCTAATGTCTTGGTAGCATATTTCAACAAAAAGTAATCAGATTTACTTAAATATAACTACTTATTGAGAGAAATTTAATGTTCTTATATCATATGAGAAAATCAATCATATATAATATTTCATGTTTAAGATATAATATGTCAGAGGGAATCTTAAGGTATTCTAAAAATTAAATTTAGCATTTATTTTAAAATTACAATTATGGTTGTAAAAGTTACAATTATTCAAAAATGTAATTCACTAAAGAGAAATGACAAATTGCAGAAGCCATTGCCATTACATCTTCCGGAACGTTTTATAATTTGTGAGTTATTTTTTAATTCATAAACATATAATTTAATATCTTACTTTTTAATATCCTGACTTATGGCGTAAATTCTGGAATATACAAAAAATGAAGTTATCAATACTAAGTGATTGTATCTTTTCAGTGTGAATATATATTTTTTTGTTCAAGCTATTTATTAATGAAAATAGCAGTTTGTTTAAAAAAAAAAGACAAGGCATGTAAATTTGCCTTAAAGAAGCAGTTAAGGATTAAAATGCATGTGATCTTTGTTTAATTGTGGTGACTGTAAGAAAAAACAAAGGCTAATAAGCTATCGAGTATGTTTTTAAATTTTTGCTTCAATAATGTACATTTTTAAAAAACTGAATACACTTGAGGTGAAAGAAACATTAATTGAAATTAAAAATTAGCACTACTTACCTGCTTATGTGAGTATTGACTATTGCTTGAAATTTAATAATTCTAACAGATTTAGATATACGTTTGGATATATAATTAAAGATTTCACTTTAATTACCAGTAGCCAAAAAATAAATAAATAATTCATCCAAAGCACTTAAACCCTATTTATCATGATTTCTGTTTCCTGAAAGTTAAAAATACAACCACTAGAAAGTAGAAGAGAGAATATTAATTTTTCATGAAGGAATTTCCCTTCAGCTGAGCATTTCCCTTAAAGGATCAACTTACATCATCAATTTGTAGAATTGTAATGGCCACAATGAAACACATTATCTCATTTGGACTCTAACACCCAGAAAATTATGGGTCTCAGTGAGATTTAAACTGGCCTGCAAATATAAGACAGCCTGACATTTATGAACCATTTATTAATATTAAGAACTTAAGAAAATTACCTTAAGAGTGAAATAAATACCAAAAAGCAGATTATAAAATATCATAAAGAGCATAATCTCATTTTTATAAAAAATAAATTCAAATAAATATTAAACTGTAGGTGGGTATCCAGATATTAGGACTCAGTGGTTTATAGACAGTTTTTATTTCCTCTTTTTGCCTACCTGTACCTTCTTAGTGTTACAGAATAACATTCATTTTTCAAAGTCGTTTTTTAAAATAAAAATAAAAATATAAAGCAACCACTCCGAGAAGCAGGACAAAGGTGACTAGTCATTCAGTTTCCTTATTCCAGTTCTGGTGTGCTCTACCACTGCTACTTCCCTGAATCTCCATTCCCAGTGGACAGCTTGAAGCAGAAGAAGTCTCCATGGCTTCAGCACGACCCCTGACTTACCCAAGTGGTAGTTACTGGGAATCAGGCACATGTAGTAATGCACGTCTTCCTGGCTGTCTTTTTCTGCATTAGCAGTCAAACCTTCCTGCTGCACAGAAACTGCTGACGTCAGTCTGTGCATTTAAGAACTGAGTGGTCAGAAAAATAAGAGTGAGGACTAGAAAAAAAAGGAAATTCAAAGCGAAACAACTGAGTCTTAAGGAAACTTTCTATTGTCTTACTTTACATACCTTTGAGTGTGTGCACCTGCTTTTTGAGCATTCCTCAAATAACGAAGTTGCCCAGATCTGAGCTCTGAGGAACTCCAACAGTCGAGGCATGGGCAAGTAGTCCACCAAGAAAGAAAGTAGGACAGTGAGAGGGTGGCCATGTCATAGAAGGCAGGGAAGAATGTACTTCCAGAAGTCATGGAGTTGAAAGCATCGGGGTTAAAAATAATAGTGGAAAACTGCCAACGACCTATAAAAGAAAGCCTATTTTTTTTAAAAAGACCATTAATCTTTTTGCTGTATTTCTAGAAATTCTAATAATATCAAACATATGCTGATTTGGGAAAAACAAACAGAAAGTCCAGATAAACGGAAAGGAAAAAGGACACATTAAAAATTACCTGGTGGGGCGCCTGGGTGGCTTAGTCGGTTAAGCGTCCGACTTTCGCTTGGGTCATGATCTCACGGTTCGTGGGTTCGAGCCCCGCGTCGGGCTCTGTGCTGACTGCCAGCTCAGAGCCTGGAGCCTGTTTCAGACTGTGACTCCCTCTCTCTCTCTGACCCTCCCCTGCTCATGCTGTCTCTCTCTCTCTCTCCTAGAAATAAATAAAACATTTAAAAAAAAAATTACCTGGTATTGGGGCACCTGGCTGACTTAGTTGATTAAGTACCAGACTTTGGTTCAGGTCATGATCTCATGGTTCGTGAGTCTGAGCCCCAAATTGGACTTTGCTGTCAGCATGGGGCCTTCTTTGGATCCTGTCTCCCTCACTCTGCCCCTTCCCTGTTCTGTCTTTCTCTATCTCTCAAAAATATATAAGCATTAAAAAATTATCTGGTATCTTATCCCTAAGGATAAAACTCTTAATACTTTGGTATATTTCCTAGACTAATATTTATTAATTTCAGAGATACATTTTTAATTTTTAAATTGCCCTTAAGTAAAAACAATTGATTCTGGAAGATATATATGAAATTTTACCTTCCACAAATGTGTGTCTAAACAAAGCTAACTTACAACTACAGTTGCCAGTTTAATTTTAGTCATTTTACCTGTAATGTCAAATTTTATAGTGAACTAGAGCAATGGGCTTCATTTGCTAGACTTACTGCTTTCTGATCTTAGAGAAAATATTTGTAAAAATGTTTTTTAAACCATCAAATATTAATCTTCATTTCCACACACAAGCATTTATATACCATCTCCCTCTGGCAGTCACTGTGCCCGATGTAAAAGATAAACTCTGAGTAAGATAAAGTTGTGAGAAATTCTAAGAAGCTTAGTCAACAATGAAAACCTAAAATGGGGGTCTGAAGTTAGATGGGTGGGTCAGACACCCTGTCTTGGGAAATCCACACTTGAAGTGAAGTATGAAAGGAGATGCATATAGAAGGCAGTGTTTGTGACGGGGCAAGGATCACAGGGGTCAGTGAAATGAGTTTCAATGAACTGAGAACTGGGAAAGTCCTCTGTGCAAAGAACAGGAAGAAGATGCGCAAGGAGGAGGGCCATGCTAGGTGAGGCTGAAGTGGCCTACAGGAGCCAGGCCATGCTAGTCATTACAGATTCGGACTTTATTTCCTAGACAGAGGAAAGCCATTTAAATGTTTTGGCTGAGGGGAATAATATCAGAATTTGGGTTGTAGTTTTCAAGATTGTCATACTCTCAAGTCAAAGGTAGATTGAAAGAGAGTCAGAGAGTTTGCGAGGAGACCATAGAAGATACAGTACAGTCCAAGATAAAGATGATGGTGGCCTGGACTAGAATGGTAATGAAGGAGATGCAGCAACAGTGATGGAGTCAAGAAATATCCAAATGCTATAGGCAAGACTTGGTAGATTATTTGTTATTGGAGATAAGCTACAGATGACTTCAAGAATGCTGCTTCGATATCCTACAAACTTTCAGCAAATAGTGGCCACTCTTACTCTTATTACTAAGAATTTAAGTATCATATTTTAATTTTTTAAAATCACCTTTTAAGACTGGAATTATATTTTACAAATTTAGTAAAATAACCACAATTCTTTGACAATACGGAAACACAATAAAAACTATTAAGAGAGCAAGACCGGAGTTATAAGAATCCCTGTTTCCTCTCCTAGGTTGTGGCTCAATTAAATTTAACCTAGCAGAATTGGTTGAACAACTATGATATTCTGGGGACCATGGCAGATTCTGGAAACCGAAAAATGAATTAGATCCTCCACTTACTTCATTGCACCATTTCTTGACCTCTTTGCTATTTTCCAAGCCATCTACATGTTTCCACTTCTGGGCATTTGCACATGCTTTCCCTTATGTCTGGAACATTTCTTACCATTATAAGACATGCATTAATTTGCATCCTGGTTCTTCCCAAGAGAGTATAAATTGCTTAAGATTAGGAACTTTGACTCACTGCCGTTATCCCCAATGCCTAGCATATAGTTCAAAGACATTTAATAAGTATTTGTTAATATATTAATGACATATCTGTGTATGAATATGTATATATGTGTACTCCTTACTAATATATTTAACCTTTCGTAGTTCAAGTTTTAAGTGTTTTTTAAAATTATTATTATGTTCTATGCAGTTTTGCCTTTAGTCATAAGCTGGTGTTTCAACCTTGTCTTTTCTCTCTCTCTTCTTTAGGCATGGAATGCAACTTGTCCAAATTGGCTAGCAGCAGAGATTGCCCTGGAAAAGTACTACCTTTCCATTTTGTATGGGATTGAGTTTATTGTGGGAGTCCTCGCAAATACTACTGTTGTGTTCGGCTACCTCTTCTGTCTGAAGAACTGGAATAGCAGTAACATTTATCTCTTTAACCTCTCTATCTCAGACTTGGCTTTTTTGTGCACCCTCCCCATGCTGATAAGAAGCTATTCTCATGGAAAGTGGACATATGGGGAGGTGCTCTGCATCAGCAACCGATATGTGCTTCATGCCAACCTCTACACCAGCATCCTTTTTCTGACTTTTATCAGTGTTGATCGATACCTGCTTATGAAGCATCCTTTCCGAGAACACTTTCTGCAAAAGAGAGAGTTCGCGGTTTTGATCTCTTTGGGTATTTGGGTTTTAGTAACCCTAGAGCTACTGCCCATACTTCCTCTTATAAATTCAAATATAGCTGCCAACAGCACCAACTGCATTGATTACGCAAGCTCTGGGGACCCCGAATACAACCTCATTTATAGCATGTGTCTAACCTTCTTGGGATTCCTCATTCCTCTTTTGGTGATGTGCTTCTTTTATTTCAAGATTGCTCTTTTCTTAAAGCAGAGAAGCACGCAGCTTGCTACTGCTGTGCCCCTTGAAAAGCCCCTCACTTTAGTCATCATGGCAGTTGTGATCTTCTCCATGCTTTTTACTCCCTACCACATCATGCGGAACGTGAGGATCGCTTCACGCCTGGGAAATTGGAAGCAGTCCCGATGCGCTCAGGCCACCATCAACTCCTTATACATTGTGACTCGGCCTTTGGCCTTTCTGAACAGCACCATAAACCCTGTCTTCTATTTCCTTTTGGGAGATCACTTCAGAGAGATGTTGATGAGTAAGCTGAGGCACCAATTCAAACCCCTTACATTCTTTAGAAGATGAAGTCATGGACTGATGTTTCCATTCAGGAAAAAGTGAGATACTTGTTTACTACACTGTTTTGTATGTGAAACTGTAGGCCAAATAGATTTTGATTTAACTCATAGACATAAATCAGAGACGGAAAGACCTGACACTGTTTTAAAGACACACTGTGCCCAGAGTCTGTGAAAAGATAATGAGAAGTATTTATCGGTTTCTTCACCTAGGAATTGAAAGGCATTGGACTGGCATTGTCTAATGTTTGAACATATAAGCCCCAAACCATACGTGTTCTAAGACTTTCTCAATCAGTGTAAAAAAATAGAAGATACATAAAGCAGCATTTCATCATCACCCAGATTGTGAAAAAAAATGTGTTGGCAATATTCTCTATGTTATTCTTATCCATTTGATCTTATAACTTAATGTGAAATTGACTACCAGATTAGAAATAGACTATTAAAGATTGTTGTTAGAAATTGGGTGTCTCGGTGGCTTAGTCGGTTAAGCGTCCAACTTTGGCTCAGGTCATGATCTCATGGTTAATGAGTTGGAACCCACATTGGGCTCTGTGCTGACATCTCAGAGCCTGGAGCCTGCTTCAGATTCTGTGTCTCCCTCTCTTTCTCTGTTCCTCCTCCACTCATTCTGTCTCTCTCTCTCTCTCTCTTTCAAAAATAAATAAAAACATAAAAAAATTTAAGAAAAAAGAAATTGTCCTCTTCAACAAAATTTAAAGTCAACCATAACAACAAGCAAGAAAGCAGTATAATGAGTTCAAGGATGTCTATATGATATCTCTTTGTATTGATCATGAATTGGAGTCAAGTTGTAATTATAAGTCCTATTTTGTTGCATGGTTTTTAGTAAAAAGAATCATATTAAATGGAATCTAAAGAGATGGTTCAGCAACAAAAGAGACATGTTTGAGCTTGTCTCTCAGGGAATTTAGGTGTAAATGATTTTACCAAAATACAAGAAGAGACATAACAAGGAAAGTTGCGAAAATCTCAGAGTTATAGAACACAAAGTGCCTATCGGAAAACTCAAAGCATGAGTTTAGGCCTTAGGAAAGAAGTGTTTAGTCATTTCTGCAAACTTAGAAACATATAATTTAATTGTAATCTGTTTTTTATGCATGGCTTTTAATTTGCAAAGATGGAATTAAATTTACCCTAGCCTTATCCAAAGGATAGGAACTCTCTTAAATAGTGCAGTGAAATATTTTATAGAACCACAAACTCTCAAATATATCTTGTAACCAAAGTGTTAAGTAATTTCATAGCATATTTCTTCATCTTTTTCTTGCTCAAGTCTGTCATCTGGCAGCTTAATCCTCAACAGACTAGAGACCTGCACTAAAATTATAAAAGCTATTCCATTTACTTTTTGTACTAGGTGATTGTAAGAATTATAAACAATAAATAACGGAAATCCTTTCTGGATTTGTAGTTTTCAAAAGAAATGATGCTGGGCTTTTGTATCTTGTCTTTTGATTGGTTCCTTATTGTTTTTAGAATCATGTCTAAACTAGTTGGTCCAGCATTTTACCACCTGGGCCCATCAATATTATCATATGTTATTTCCCACAACCATTGTCACAAACTATACTCTCCAGCCAAATGTGGTTATTTCATTTCATTATACGCAGAACTTTCTTCACTGTGCACAGATGAATGCTCACTCCTGTTCCATCTTGCCCATGTATAAAATTTTTATGCATCTTTTAAGGTCTGTGTCATCTGTTGCTCCTCCTGAAAGCCTTCCTTTTAAGTTTTTCTCCTCCACAGATCTGGAAATAAATGAATTATTTTTGCACTTATAACATAGTTGTTTAGAGTCAAGTCAACTCCAAAATCTGTGAATAGAAGAACCACATCTAACTTTTTTATTGCCCTTCTAGAACATAGCCAAGGTATATTTTAAATGGTTGTTGGGATGCCTGGGTGGCTCAGTCCATTGAGCGTCCGACTTCAGCTCAGATCATGATCTCAACATTCCCGAGTTTGAGCCCCATGTTGGGCTCTGTGCTGACACCTGAGAACCTCGAGCCTGTTTCAGATTCTGTATCTCCCTCACTGTCTCTGCCCCTCCCCGACTCATGCTCTGTCTCTCAAAAATAAATAAACATTAAAAATTTTTTAAAAAATAAATGTGGTTTATTATGAATTAATGTTCTTAAAAAATTGAACTCAATCCTCCTTTTTAGTGTACATGATTGAGCTACTTTCTGTCATCATCGCTTTTATAAGTACTGCTATCTTATATAAAGAATAGAGTGTATATATATACAAACACATGTGCCAGATGCCATTGCACCATCCCTTATGAGCATAGTTTTACTTGTTGCTAAAAATCTGTGTCTCCTAGTTCAGAAGTTGGGTCATATCAAAGTTGATCCCCATTAATTGTCTTTTATCTTAAGTATGGGCCACAAATTCCTGCCCATTTTTTCATATCTAATAAATTTGGATTATGTTCTGGACGTTTTGAATAATATATTGTGGAGTCTCTGGATTCTGTTATATTCCATGGAAGAGTACAAAATTTTTAAAAATTTTTCACAGCTGAACTCGAACTCCAAACTCCGCAGTCTCATTTCAGTTATTTTAGTCTTATCTGAGCTATTTATAGTCTTTCCAGCACATCCATACTTCAGAAGTCAGCTGGAGTCATCATCAAGACAGTATGGTATTGGCACAAAAACAGACACATAGACCAATGGAACAGAATTGAGAACTCAGAAGTGGACCCAAAAGTATACAGCCAACTAATCTTTGACAAAGCAGAAAAGAATATCCAATGGAAAAAAGACCGTCTCTTTAACAGATGGTGCTGGGAGAACTGGACAGCAACATGCAGAAGAATGAAACTAGAGGGGCGCCTGGGTGGCTTAGTCGGTTAAGCGTCCGACTTTCGCTTAGGTCATGATCTCGCGGTTAGTGGGTTCGAGCCCCGCGTCGGGCTCTGTGCTGACTGCCAGCTCAGAGCCTGGAGCCTGTTTCAGTCTGTGACTCCCTCTCTCTCTGACCCTCCCCTGCTCACGCTGTCTCTCTTTCCTAGAAATAAATAAAGCATTAAAAAATAAAAAAAAAAAGAAGAAGAATGAAACTAGATCATTTTCTCACACCACACACAAAAATAAACTCAAAATGGATAAAGGACCTGAACGTGAGACAGGAAACTATCAACACCCTAGTGGAGAAAGCAGGAAACAACCTCCTTGACCTCCACCGCAGCAACTTCTTACTTGACACATCCCCAAAAGCAAGGGAATCAAGAGCAAAAATAAATGATTGGGACCTCATCACGATGAAAAGGTTCTGCACAGCAAAGGAAACAACCCACAAAACTAATAGGCAACCAATGGAATGGGAAAAGATAGTTGCAAATGACATATCAGATAAAGGGTTAATATCCAAAATCTATAAGGAACTCACCAAACTCCACGCCCGAAAAACAAACAACCCAGTGAAGAAATGGGCAGAAGATATGAACAGACACTTCTCCAAAGAGGACATCCAGATGGCCAACAGACACATGAAACGATGCTCAGCGTCCCTCCTCATCAGGGAAATACAAATCAAAACCACACTGAGATACCACCTCACGCCAGTCAGAGTGGCTAAAATGAGCAAATCAGAGAACTCTAGATGCTGGCGAGGATGTGGAGAAACGGGCGCCCTCCTACACTGTTGGTGGGAATGTAAACTGGTACAGCCCCTCTGGAAAACAGTGTGGAGGTTCCTCAGGAAACTAACAATAGAACTCCCCTATGACCCAGCGATAGCACTGCTGGAATTTACCCAAGGGATACAGAAATGCTGATGCATAGGAGCACATGTACCCCAATGTTCATAGCAGCACTCTCCACAATAGCTAAAACATGGAAAGAGCCTAAGTGTCCATCAATGGATGAATGGATCAAGAAGATGTGGTTTATCTATACCATGGAATACTACGTGGCAATGAGAAACAATGAAATCTGGCCATGTGTAGCAACATGGATGGACCTTGAGGGTGTTATGCTGAGTGAAATAAGTCAGGCAGAGAAGGACAAATATCATATGTTTGCACGTATAGGAGGATTAGGAGGAACTTAACCGAAGACCGTAGGGGAGAAGAAGGGGGGAAATGGTGAGGGAAAGGGAGAGAGGCAAACCATGAGAGACTCTTGAATGCTGAGAAACAAACTGAGGACTGATGGATGTGGGGGGGGGGAGGGGGGGATGGGCATGGAGGAGGGCACTTGTGGGGATGAGCACTGGGTGTTATATGGAAACCAATTTGACAATAAACTATTTGTAAATAAATAAATAAAAATAAGCACAAAATAAAATAAAATAAAATCCTTCCTTAAGTTATATATGTCATGTTGAATTTTTATGTATATGCATAGATTATATTAACTAGAGCTTAATTTTAGCATGGTAAAGGAGGTGACATATTTGTTATTAAAATAAGTTCATTTGATCTGAAAGCTCATTGGAATTGTTTTGCAATAAAGATTGAAGTATGATAAAAAAAAAGTCAGCTGGAGACTTTAGTAGAATTTGTGTATCAGATGTGCAGTTCCCTTTATGTAACTCTCTCTTCTTTAGGGTTCTTTCCCCTTCACTTTCCAGTTGCTGAATTTAACCTGGATTCATTCTTTGCTTTCTTCTGTCAGATAGACTGTGGGTTTCTATCTGGAATTTAGCAAACCTGCCTGGCTTGATAAGGATCTGTAGCCAGGCTAAAATTACTTTAAAAAGTAACTGTGAATGTCACTCAGTGCCTTTTATTTCTGCCAAGTATTGATTCCTTTCCTGTGCTTTGTTTTGTTGAGTCTTTAGTATCTTTATGCATTTGACTGTTTATATATTCCTAGAGTTTAGAGATGTTCCTTGCAGGAAGTGCAGTTCAGCGTTACCAAAGCAGAAACCTTTTTATGTTAGAATTAATAAGCCTAACTAGATAATGTAACTATATATCATAAGTGGTTTAAATTCCCACCCATAGCTTCTAAATATTCTTAAAGATTTATTTCGTAATGACCATTATTTGACTCTATCCTCTGCATTTATTCATGCTTTCTCCATTTTCCCTTGCACCAGTTTTGGCTTTAAACCTAACCTCTGCAATAATTCCAACAAAAAAGTAGTTTAAAAAAAAACCAATAATTTTTTTAAAAGCAAATAGCATCCACTGCCCATTGTCTTACCTTTTGCTAGTCTCCATACCTTCCTCATCCTGAGTCCCACTTCATACTTTAAGAAGGGTAATTTTGCCTCACTTGGAGACTTTGGTACCAAAAATATTTGAGTACACAGTGGTCTTAACAATTAACTCTTCTAAAACAAATGTAAAATTGTTCCTAAAAGGAATTATTGTCTCAAATCCAAAAAGAATTGAAAAGCTGTCATTTTATAGACATTTTCTCACTTTCCAATGATAAATACTTAAAACATTTTTCTTGTCTGTTGTTGTAGGAAGGAAAGTGTGCAAAGAAACACCTTGTCCTCCTGGAGAATTTTTTTTCACCAGGGAATTCTCTGTGACACCACCTCAGTATCCTACTATTTAACTCAATTATGACACTCTCTGCTAGAGAAGATAGATATATCTACATACCTATATACATATAAAGATATACAGTACAACCTTGGATTGTGAGTAACCTGTTCTGTGAGTATTGCAAGATGAGAAAACATTTCTAATAAATTTTACCTTGATACACAAATGATGTCTTGCAATACGAGTAGTACGTGATGCCAAATGTCACTAGATCACAACTGAGCCAATGGTTCTTGAAATTATCATTGATATATGAGTCCTTTGGCTTTCAAGCATGTTTCTGGAACAAATTATGCTTGTAAACCAAGGTTTCACTGTACACTTACCATCAGGTGAAAGAGATTCTTCTTTATATTCTTATAAAAATGTAGAAAATACCTTAGGTTTCCCAGTTTTTATATCTCTGACTATACTTATATGTTTAAATGAGTGAGGGAAACCCCCTTTGGTCCTGAGTTCAAGCTTACTTTGTTTTTTTAACTGTCAAAGTTTTGTTGTATTTCTTTTAGAAGTTTTCTTTGTGCATTTGAAAAATTATACAAATTGGTATTGTATTGTTCTGCAATCCATTTAACAGTATGATATGTAAGTCATTTAACCATATGTCTATTGATCATTTAACAATATGATGTATAAATCTTTTTATGATGATAAACCTACTTCTAGCATGTAGCTCTTGGTCACTACATGGTAACCTATTGTATGGATATAGCCATATTGCTTTAGTCAATACTTCATTGCTGACATCTAAGTTATTTACAATTTTTAGTTTTCAACTCAAGCTCATTTTGCAGTCCAGACTTACCAGTAACAAATCAGGTGCTTTGATCTCTATTTGCTATGGATTCCTGTGAGAATAGTCTATTATTCAACCCTAGATGGAAAGAAAAAGAGATTGTTCAAGATTGAGTCATCAAATCCCATCATAAACCATCAACACATTGATAGTAATAACAAACACTCAGGTAGCACTTAAAATGTACCAGGCACAATTTCTCTAGCACTTTATATATTTAATTCATTCAACTGTTGCCAAACGCTATGAAAGTTACAGATTAAGAAACCAAGGCACAGAGAGTTTAATGGTCACATAGCCAGTAGTAAGTGATAGGGCTGCACTTCAGAGGCTATATTTCGATTCTCTTTAAGAATGTGTATGTTATAATTTATCATATGGTTTAGTCCCGCTGTCATCTTACAACACAGCTCTAAGGAAGAAATCTCCAGGATGGTGTGAGAATGAGTTTTAGAATAGGCTCTTGAGTCACACATTTTATTTATACATGCAAGATATTGGACCCATATAAAATTTTGAATTTAACCATATGGTATGAAATCCATGGGTAATATTTTCAGATGATACAATAAACCTGAGAATAGGTAACATGTCAGAATAGAAATTTCTGTAAGTAATGACCAGATGTATAACATTTATAGGTAGCTGGCTTCTTTAGCAATGCAATGTGAAGTTCTATGACCCAGAACCCTGTGATCATGTTTTAGTGAGATTCCCAGACAGTATCAATAAGTCATGTTCATATTTTCTCTAAATTTTAATAATATGGGTAATATTTTATTAGAAAATTTACTGTTTGGTAACTTTTTATTGAAAGTAAATGTATTCAAATACCAAATTTTCTCTTATTCTATATAACATATAATTAGATTCACAATCTCTAGCTGTGAACATATTGATTTGATCTGATCCCTAAAGAAAGTAAATTATAAGATTTTGGGGTGCATGGGTGGCTCAGTCGGTTAAGCATCTGACTTCGGCTCAGGTCATGATCTCGGGGTTGCTGGGTTCAAGCCCCATGTCAGGCTCTGTGCTGACAGCTAGCTCAGAGCCTGGAGCCTGTTTCAGATTCTGTATCTCCCTCTCTTTCTGACCCTCCGCTGCTCTCTCTCTCTCTCAGAAATAAATAAAACATTAAAAAAAGAAAGTAAATTATAAGTTTTCATGTCACATTTAAATCGATGCAAATGAATACTTGAAATACATAATGTGTAACTGATGTGTGTATATATGTCACATAAAGAAAAAGAACAAGGAATGCTGTGTAAAAAAATTGTTAGCTGTGTCATAATAACTCATTAGATCCCTCAACTGCCTTGCCATTTTGGTTGTATTATTACCTCCAATGTATTGTTGAGGACACAGGCTTTAAGAAATTGAGAAAGAGGGGCGCCTGGGTAGCTTAGTCGGTTAAGCGTCCGACTTTCGCTTAGGTCATGATCTCGCGGTTCGTGGGTTCGGGCCCCGCGTCGGGCTCTGTGCTGACTGCCAGCTCAGAGCCTGGAGCCTATTTCAGAGTCTGTATCTCCCTCTCTCTGACCCTCCCCTGCTCACGCTGTCTCTCTCTCTCTCTCTCTCCTAGAAATAAATAAAAATATTAAAAAAAAAAAAAAGGAAAAGAAATTGAGAAAGGTAAGTGTCAGAATTGGCTTCGAAACTTAGATCTGACTCCAAAGAAACAAAAGCTCTCCATGACAGTATGTGTTAAGAAATCCAAATGATTACTCCAAATTTCAATCCACTAAGATATTTTTGAAAAGCTGTTTATACCTATTATGAAGCATTATTTTCAATAAGAAAACACTGATATGGGGAAGGGGGATTTAAATTTTTTTCTTTCTAAAAATGTAGTTTTCTTCATTTGAGATTTAGCTTTTAAGAATACAAAGAGTTTGAAATTAATTTAATGAGACCTAATTTCAGAGCTTTCCATTCAAAGGGTAGTATATTAAGTTAAAACACACTGAAGGCCATGTTTTAAAAGTCTCCATTCAAATTAACTTGTGGCAAACTTTAAAATTATTATCATGGGGGAAAGGATGAGGGGATTCAGTATTAAACATAATAGTAGTTGCTGAAACAGGGCTGTTTCCCCTGGCATGTATTACATTTTACCCACTTCCTGTGGTTTCCAACGGAACAAAAACTAAGTAATAAATATTTTGGTGTGTTACAAAACTGACACATTCTATAAGAGTTATAATGTGTACATTAGAAACTATTACCTCAATTTTAGCTTCAATGTGTCCACAATGGGATAAAGGCAAGTGCTTGGTGAAAGATGGGGTAGGGCAGCATGTCTTAGGTGTGTATGAAGGGGTTCACAGGGAAGGAACGCATCATCAGTGGAAAACAGGTGTGTTCAGCCAATTCTTTTCAGGACAAGGCCTTGGCCATGGGAAATGGATGATTCCGTGTACAACACAATGTGAATCACTTAGGATTTTTTTGGCTTAAGTTCCACATAGTCATGTCTGAGTTCCAGAGAGCAGAGTAGCTATAAGTTAATTGAAAAAAAAAAGTTGCTTCATTAGAATCTGTGTAAAGCATAGGGGCACAAGCAGCATAGCTCTGGGAGCCACACCCCGAACTCTCACGCACATTACTCAAAACCTCCATAGAGTAGAAGGTAAAAATAAAGATCCTCCCACATGTAAATTTGGAACATCAACTATTTTGAAACTTGAATAATAATATAACATCCATTGACAATGATGGTGATATCCACTAGAACTAATGATGACAGATCTAAGTGGAAGTACCCATCAGGAGCAAACTGGTTAGTCAGATCTGTGTTCAGCAATCCCAGTAGGATGTCATGAGAAAGAATCTGTCAGGAGAAGAGAAGGGAATACGAGCATACTTAAGAACCTAAATGAGACATATCCCAGTGGCCTTATACAAATACACACCTGGGTGGGATTTCAGACATACTGAGTAAGAGGAGCATAAACAAGACAAAGCACTGGTATCCTATGATTTTATTTGTGCTCCTGAATTAGTGGACCTGGAGAAAGTCTTGACATACACATATAAATTTGTTACACACACACACACACACACACACACACACACACACACACTACATTTAATCAGAAAGTAAAGCTCATTACAACAATCATTCAATTGTTTCATTCCTCTGTGATGTTTTCCCATTAAACTTTGCTCTCTACTCAGAGGTTGATGAGACAAATTCAGTAACTATTCAATGAATATTTATTAAATGCCCAGCATTTACCAGAATTTTTGTCATTGGTTAGGCTATGAACAACAAATGTTCCCTTCCCTTCCTTTAATTAGCTCATGGTCTTAATAGGAAAAACAGATATATAAACAGACATGCATAACATGGTCAGGGCAAAAACAGAGATGTGCTCAAATTACTAAAAGTGCATAGAAGAGAGGTCCTAATTTTGTCTTGGTAGGTTAGGAAATTATCTGCAGGTGATGCAGGGAAGTGAGCAGGGCCACAGAGCAGAAAGCTGAGGTATGAAGGCAGAGGCCCAGAAGGTAGACATCTGCAGGCCCACCCAGTGGGGGAGCAATTATTGCACAAGTGTGCGATTTCAGGTAAAATGATAGGTAACATCTCTCTGGTAGTGGAGACACCATACACACGCGCAGTGCTGTTCAGCTTACATGCAATGTATTGTACATGAAACCATTTAAGATTTTTGAAACTAGGACTTTTCCCCAAAGGGTGACTTTAGGGAGAATTAAGCAAAGACAGAAAATAAAATGTACTCAACAGTTAAATCATTAATTTGACAGACTTTGTCCTACTCTCTTTCACTGTTCTGCAAGCTCTGACCCTTGTATATTAGCCACCTTTTAAGTATTAGTGTTCTTGGCTCCCTTTTCTTTTTCACTCTTTCCCCCCCAGAAACTTTCATTCTTATCTATCGCTTTAGGCCTAATCTCTGAGCTTGAATTGATTCCGATGCTACCAACACAGGGAAGGTTGATATTATCTTCCCATCCCCTTTTGAGATTTTAAAGATATCCTGTCAGTAAAGGAACATATTTTAGAAATATTAGTATCATCTTAATTATGGCATCAAGTAAGAGAGAATGCCATACTTGGGCTGTACACAACATTGTCTCTCAAAGTACATAAAAAGGGGCTTGGGATCAGCATAACCTGCAAATCTCTTGAGATGTTCTTTCCAAATTCCTGAAAATTTTCATGCCCCTTTTGAAGTGAGGAAATCGTTTTGAATGTCTATTCATTTTCAAATGATCTCCAGTATGCAGTCTCCAAATGTGAATTGCCAATATATAGAAATATCTACTCCATATCAATTATAGCAAGCAATCTTATTTTGTAACTGGTTTCCTTTGCAGAGGTCACAGATAAAATATCTGGTGTATAATATACTTACAACTTTTTTATTTATCCGTGTGGGTGGAGATATCAGTTAACACTCATATTTCTTAGAACTTGTTTCTAGTCTTTTACTAATTATTGTTTATAATCTCTTACAAAAAGAAAGATGTTTGCTTTGGTCTTATAACTACTCAGAGCTTTAGGATCCATTACTTTTTCTGAATCACAGTTCAGAATAGTTATTAGGAAATCCCACAATTTAATTTAGACAGTGTTTAAATAGTTTAAAATAAGGTTAAACTAGTCTGTCACAAATAAACAGATCAACTCAAGTAAGTAAGTAAGTATGTAAGTAAGCAAGTAAGTAAATAAATCAATTAAAAAAATAAATGAAATATATCCAGTTTCAAGGTTTACTATTATTTCCAAGGGCAATCAAGAGGCATAGGCATATTAAGGAGGGTTCTAGAACTTCATGAACACCTCCCCAGGTCCATCTTTCTCTCATTGGACAAGCTCTCTGACCCAAAATAATAGATGGGGTATCTAAAAAAGCTTGTAGGACACTTTAGTGTTTAGATTCTGATTAAGGTTTTATGTCAGATACTTATAGCTCATGTGACATTGGAAGCCATATTTCATAAAGCCAAATTCTAGCTTTATTCATCAATATATCAATCATGTATATTGGATATATATTAACCATGGATATTCTGCTAAAAAATTCCATTATTTCTTTTTTTTAAATTTTTAATGTTTTATTTATTTCTGAGAGAGGGAGAGAGAGAGAGAGAGAACAGAGGAGGGTCAGAGAGAGAGGGAGATACAAAATCTGAAACAGGCTCCAGGCTCTGAGCTAGCTGTCAGCACAGAGCCCGTTGCAGGGCTCGAACCCACAAACCGTGAGACCATGACCTGAGCCGAAGCTGGATGCTTAACCAACTGAGCCACCCAGATGCCCCCCAAAATTCCATTATTTCATAGATAAGGACTCTCTACTGAATATCATTAATCTATTTTTGAGGAGGTCCAGTTACCATGTTTACAAATTTAGACCAGCTTTATTCCTTCTGAGGTGCCTCTCTACTCTCCAAAACAGGAAGGAAATGGATCACAGGCAGCTGCTTGAGATCTTTCCTTCTCAATCCCTACAGGGAGGCTTGAAAAGGAATTGTGGAGAGCCCCGACAGTTATTTTCAAACTCAGTTCCAGTGAGCTCCAGTTTAGTCAGTTACAATTTGTAAATATCACCAAAACTGTGCAGTTATCAATAAATATAAATTTTTCATATCCATGTCACATAATGATGCAAATAAGAGTCCAAAGCACAATTTATTTTCAAATCAGCATTAGGTAAATAATTTCTACAACACAAAATACTCCTGACATTAAATATTTTATTTTGTTAGACTATTAAATTATTTTTATAATTTCTTTAATTGTTATTTAGGGAATTATGATACAAATTCCATGAGTTGGAAAGAAATATGTGTTCCAAATGTCTAATGATAAGAAAAAGCACTATTCAAAACTTCTAATTTTTTCATCCCTGCTTTTTTTGCATTTTTGGAAAGCACACCATGCTTTCGTACAGTAATGAGGATGAATCATACAGTAACGAGGTCATAAAATGATACCTACATTATCAGGCTTATCTGAGTGTAAGGTACATTAGAAGTTATAAATAACATGTCTTAAAATTTAAATAAAAGACAAAGGGCTAAATAATTTCTATAACATCATATCATCAAACAAAAATGTGAAGTGATTGAATGATTTTGGCAACAGAGTGAAAAGAGTTTGTAATTTAGGGAGCAATTTGATTATGTAGAGTATGGTAGAAAAGGGGGTCAGAATTGTATTTTTGTTTCATTCAGTAATTGTGATATGCTTAAAAGAGAAATGATCATTTATTTTACCAGATCACTGAATAATCACCAAGTAGGTGATTATGGATGTATTCTGTTTATACAATTGAAATAGTTTTATTGGGAAACAGTCATTTATATTTTTAGCAAGTATGACTCAAAATTTTTCAGAAAGAATGAACATATGTAGTTTGTTATCTGGTCTTCCACAATTCAGAATCACTTCATTTTGAGGAAATTCTTCTTCCCTGTGATTATATTTAAAACTATTTGTATATCTAAGAATGGTTAGCAAATTTTGTTCACAAATCTATGATCTATAAATAATGATGAAAGGACACTGAGTTTTTGTTTTCAATTATCCTGAAATTTTTAACTTTTTATTTTGGACCATAAAGTAAACTCATAATAAGTAAGCAATAGTAAAATGAACTCTTAATGTTTCCATGGTGTCGTTTATATATTTATACCAACAATATTGAACTTGTGGAATTAAACTTTGTGATATGTTTAAGTTTATTGTAGTTGTAGCTTTGCTTATGGTCAAATTGCTTCCTATTTGGCCACTGAGAAATTCCTCAAATAGGTTTCTAAGTATTTTGGTATGACTGTTTTGGTTTTTTGAGCAGTTTCCTTACCATTTGGTATGCCCATCTTGAACATTTCTTATTACTAAAATCAGTCATTTATTAAGGAACTCTCTCATTCTTTTTAGTGAGACATAATATTTCAGTTTGAGTGCTAATTGTGTATTTCTTATAAATTGCTTATTTGTCCAGGAATTTTAGTGGACAGCATTTTTTTAGATAAAATGAATTATAAGAAAAAACAAGATAAAATACATCATGAGTTTATTGTCTTGTTTTTCCCATTCTTTTTTTAAAAATGTTTTATCATTTATTTCTGAGAGAGAGAGAGAGACAGCATAAACAGAGGAGGGTCAGAGAGAGAGGGAGACACAGAATTTGAAACCGGCTCCAGGCTCTGAGCTAGCTGTCAGCACAGAGCCTGAGGAGGGGCTCAAACCCACGAACCATGAGATCATGACCTGAGCCGAAGCCAGACTTTTAACCGACTGAGCTACCCAGGCACCCCTTCTTTTTCCCATTCTAAGAATCTCGATTCTCAATAATGAGGAATAATAAATTTACAATATCATGTCATTTCCTCATTTATTTTTTCTAACTTACATAATAATCTCAGAATGTCAATAGTAACAGTATCACAAATGATTTGATTTCTAAAATTATTTTAAGATACATATTTCATTTTATTTTTGTCCTTAGAATATACCCATGACAATATTTAAAGTCAGATGGAATAGTTTCAGTGTAGTCACATCAACAACTGGATACACTTTCATTCGCTGTTTGTGATATAAACATGCATGCTAGATTGTCTCCAAAAATGGCCTCCATCAATTCTTTTCTTACTGGACATATATGCCACTCTTCTTTTGAGAGGTAGAGTTTATTTTCTGATACCTTGAATCCAGGTTGGTCTTACGACTGCTTTAATCAGTAGAATGTAGCAGAAGTGATTTCCTGGGATTTCTGAGCCCAGGGCTTAAGAGAACTAACAGCTTTTGCTTTCTTTTTCTTAAGTCTTCTTGGAAGCCAATACTCAGACTTGAGAAAGTACAAGAAGCCTTGATGATAGACCCATCAAGAAGAATGAAGACCTCTGGTGAGAGTCCCAGGTACACTCCCTGCAGACGGCAGGTAACAGCATGAACGGAACCACTTTGGACCCTCCAGGTCTGCCAGCATCCCAGAGCCAGACCCTACTATTATGTGTTTTTGTAAAGTAAATTTAAAAAGTTGTCATATGTTTCCTGAGGTCTCCTGGCTCTGTCCACTCACCCATCCATTTCTTTTATTTGGAACTTCTCTTTGCTTTACTTCAGTTTACACCGTTCTTTTCAGTGTGGAATTTATGCCCACAAGTTAGTTTCCCATTAGAGTTTTACTTTATCCTAGAAGATGGCTTCAGTTGATTAATTTTGGAAACTTGTAAGACTCTAAAGCAACCTCATGCCTGAACATGAACCCTTGTGCCAAGATGTAAAATGTAAAATTCTTCTGCCCTCCCTAGTTTGCAATTGCTGATTCTCAGATCTATCTCTCACACTTCTGGTGAGTAATTATTGGCAGTTTGGGGGTTCTTCTGTTTTCAGATCCAGAGGACACCTCATTGCTTCCATCTACTTCCCCTAACTTCAGTATTGTCAACATTTTCCCAGTTGTAGTTCACGGTTTTTGGGGAGGTGACACCATTCTTGCTATTATAAGTGTTCAATCAACTCATTGATTGTGACATAGAAGAGGATTTAAAAGGAAATCAGAAAGGCTTGAATTATAATTTTAGTTTTTCCACTTCCTAGCTATGTGAACTTGTACAAATTTCTTAGTGTCACTAAACCTTAATTTGCTCTTCTACAAATCAGGATAATAATGGACCTTGCCTCATAGTGTTATTGTAATGGAGACAGTGCATGATGTACCTGATACACATTTAACACAGTGAACAACACATGATAAATGTTCTGTAACTTTCACCACATTTATTACTTATAAGTGATTTCAAATGTCTCTCTGAGAGTCCTAAAATATAAGAGTAGATCACATTGGGTCACCTGGGTGGCTCAATAGGTTAAGTGTCCGACTTTGGCTCAGGTCATGATCTCATGGTTAGTGTATTTGAGCCCCACATTGGGCTCCGTGCTGACATCTCAGAGTCTGGAGTCTGCTTTGGATTCTGTGTCTCCCTCTCTGTCCCTCCCCTATTTGTGCTCTCTCTCTCTCTGTCTGTCTGTCTCAGAAATAATAAATTAATAAACTTTGAAAACAACAGTAGATCACATCTAGGAATAGTACAGAAAAGGTAAATAGTTATTTTACTCTCTTCCACATGTTGGTACCTTGAACACTTTCATCAGAAAAAAAAAAAAAAAAAAAAGGCCCAGAATAAGGGCAACTGAGTGGCTCACTCAGTTAAAAGTCCTACTCTTAGTTTCAGCTCAGGCTATGATCTCAGGGTTCCTGAGTTCGAGCCACACTTGGGTCTCTGCGCTGACAGTCCGAGCCTGCTTGGGATTCTCTCTTTCTCCCTCTCTCTCTCTGCCCCTCCCATGCACACACTCTCTCTCTCTCTCAAAATAAATAAACAAGAAAAATAAAGGCCTAGAATAGCAGGAGAAACATTCTATGTAAAACAGGAACTATCAGGGTAGTTACTGCTATTATTGAGCACCTATGTTGTGTCTAGTGTTATGCATGTATTCATACATTTAATCCCTAATGCAGCCTTTAAAGTAGGGTATTAGCATACCCATTTTCATGAGGCAAATTCCTCCATTAGAGGAATCTGATAAACTGCCCAAGTTACACACATGGAAATTTGATGTCTCCTCAATTGAATTCCAAATTCTATGCTACTCTTATACAAACAACAATGGAAGGAGCTTAGCTTCAAGAAAAGAGGAACTTAGCATATTGGGTAGAAGAGTAGTTTTGGATGCTATTTGCAAATATTCAAAAACTCCTTTATAAGAAGGAGGAATTAGATATATTCTGAGGTGCTTTATAGGACAGAATTTGTCCAGTGAATAAGAGGGAACCAAGATGATGTTTAGTTACAGACAAGACCAAACTTTCTATCCTATGAGTATCTGAAAATTAGATGGGCTGCCTTGAGATGTGATGTGTTCCCCATCATTGGCTCTGCCTTGTGTTGCTGGAGATGCTGTAGAAAGTGTGGATGTGTCAAACGGGCCTAGATGACTCCTTGGTTCCCTCCTACTTAGAGAGACTGTGACTATAAGTACTGCCCCAAGCATAACAGAACCCTGAAAAATATTAACTCCAACTTTGAGGTACTTGAGGTTAGTTTAGATAGTCTAAACAGAAACCATTAGTCTATACTGAGGGCATCCTCTCTTATGTTCAAATTCTTATGTTACTGTTCAGAGTTCTTTTAAACTTTGAAATTATATAGATGTAATATCTGCTAACATTTAGAGTGTTTACTATTTGCAAGATCTAATGATTCTAATAGCTCCACCTGAATTAAACTATTTAATCCTCCTAACAAATTCAAAAGGTAGAAATAATTATCATTTTATAGATAAGGACATCAAGGCATATCAAAGATAAATAACCTGTCAAGGGTTACAAAGTTAGTAAATGAAGGAGAAAGGATTGGAACCTAACTAGTCTGACTCCCAGAATCCACACTCCAACTACGCAATGGAGGTGATGATGGTAATAATAGAATTAATACTAGCTACCAAGAGGTAAATATTTTCTAATTTTGGGTGGCTAAATGTTATACTATGCTTCTGATACTCACTGTCATTTTGGTTTTATCCATACATCTAGGAAACACAGCTGAGGAGACCAAGCCATAGTCCAGTCATGTATTTTGTCTCCACAAATGGGAAGTGGATGAAGGATTTGAGACCAGGAGTGTGTAATTTTATTTATTTATTTATTTAGTTATCTATCTATCTATCTATTTATTTATTTAAATATTTGTTTATTTTTGAGAGAGAGAGAGAGAGAGAGAGCTCAAGTGGGGAGAGGAACAGAGAGAGAGAGGGAGACAGATTTCGAAGAAGGCTCCAGGCTCTGAGCTATCAGATCAGAGCCCACCTCAGAGCTTGAACTCATAACCCGTGAGATTGTGATGGGAGGCAATGTCAGACACGTAGCCACCCAGGTGTCCCCAGAGGGTGTAATTTTAAATCTCTGCCTTTAAATCTGTGCTTACCATATAATTTTGTGCAGCTATGGTCTATCTGCCCCATTGCATTGTTTCCTTTTGGTGTGATCCAACTCTGTCTCTCTCTCTGTCTCTCTCTGTCTCTCTCCTCTCTGTTTCTATCCCCTAGATAAACCTGCCTTCAGATACCCATTCATCTCAGTGTGACAAACAGGTAGCCACAAAGCAAGTCAGCACATATGGACTTAAGAGGTGACCATGCCTCATGGTCTCATTCATACTATCCTGTTCTGGTTGTCCATTAAGTACCAGTTACTGTATGACATCATCTTTCAGGCAAAGTTATTTGTGTTTCCTAGAGTTCAAGACACTTACCTGAAGCAAAAACAAAGACAGTTTGAAATTTTAGGTATGAATGAATTTCTTATTTTCTCAACACCACAGAATTCATACAAGGCTAACATTCAGATGATTTATTATACGTAAATCTAGCTCTGCCTGGAAAATCCTTTTCACTCTACCCTCATATGACTGGATGATATTTATCTCCAATCATTTTTTCCTTTACATCACTAGCACTGTTTTTAACAGCCAATGCTTAGTCAAGTTAATTTAAAGGGTCACTGTTTAGATGTTGCATTTCGTGAAAAATAGTAAAAGAAAATAGAGCTCTCATTTCTTTCCTAGTGTAATGTCAGAGGCTGAGGTACTGGTGACTACTTTCAGAATGTGTACGGTCTCTTGGAGACTTTGGTGGCCAGGATACTCATTGCCACTATGTTAGCCATGCTAAGTACATTAATAATGAGTAGTGCTAATAAGGCTTTCTGTTTTACCTTTTAATATTTTTCTTTTACCAAAAAAATGATGTTGAGTAATAATCTGTTGTTGACATGATCTTTGTTCCTCATTTTCTTTGCTACATTAACTCCTCAAGGTCATGACTAATGACTTTCTCATGACCCTGAGTTTCCTGGGTTTCTTTACTCAGGGTACTGAAAAGGTTAGATGTCTAAGATACACATATCTTAGTGTCTCAATAATGTAAACTGTCTTAATTGACAGTACCAAAGACTGTGAATGAAACTGATAAGGAATATAAAAAATGTGAGTGTATGAACACATGTCTACCATCTGTGCTACTAGATAAAGGGGTGCCACAGGCAATGTTATTCAAAGTGGAATTCAAATTAAATTTGAATCATATGACATTTTTACAACAGATTTTCCATCCTTGGAAGTGCCATAGTCCAATATCAAAATTACTTTGCATTCTTTAAAAACAAACAGACTGGCATAGGCAACAGCATATTATCCTGGATGAGGATAAGAAATTGCCTTGGGATTTATAATTTGTCTTGAATAACACACACACACACACACACACACACACACACACCATCTTGTGTAAATCAAGAATTGTTATATTTCTTTTTATTAGTTTATATATCATGTATCTTAATTTCTACATCATTATGTAAGTCCAAACTATCGACCTTAAAAGAGCCGGTTATTTTACCCGCAAGATGAGTTTATTTAGGAACAGCAAAGGACTTGTAATTGGGGACATACAGGCTATGACTAACCATAAGCAAGTCTGGGGATCCAAGGAGAAGAACATTATTTTATACAGAAAAGGAGGAAGTTGGGAGGGGCTATTTTGAAAGAAAAAAAAAAGTCCACTAAAGGAAAGCAAGAATTCAGAATAGTACTCCTTTTTCATTGGCTAGGTTGTGGCATTTTCTTACCGGCTGTGCTTTTGTTCAGCAAGGAAAATTTCTTCCTTTCTCTTGCTGGAGTAATAATGTAGGCTTGTTTTTTAGGAAATGGAAAGTGTAGTCTCATCCTGTTGGAGTCTGCAGTTAAAGAGGAAGAGTGGTAGGAGGTGAGAGTTTCCCTTCCCGGCCTCGCGACTCCATTTTAAATGAGCTTTTCTTTATTCAGTTTAACAAAACTAAATCAATGCTTACATACATTAAAAATTCCACTTGTAGGAACCACACAAGATAATGGTTAATGGTGAAGTACAGACTGGGGCTCAGATTCCAGATAGAGGCTAGGTCACAATATTGAAGGGGAAATGAGGGTCAGGAAACCTAATAAGGGTCAGAAACCGAAGGCAAGAACTTAATTATGAGCCCGGGAGCACTATTACTTCTATAAGCACCCCAGGAATCAGAGAACAGGAAGTCCTATACAGGGTCTGAGGGTGGTAACTAAATCCTGGCCTACATAGCCAGAGGCAAGTGATTAAATCTCTCTCAGGCTCATATTCCTCATGTTAAATAGAAATCACAACACTTCTTTACAGGCTATTCTGAAAATTAAGTGAGTAAATGAGTTTCGAGTGTCAGACAAATCATAGAAACTCAATAGTGGTTATTTTCTCTAACCAAGACCAAAGCAGAAGAAAGAAAAGAAGTACAAATTGAGATAGCAGCTTGTACTTCAGCAGTGTATCCTGGGATATTCTATAATCTCTAGATTATTCACAACCACTTTTGGTCAACTCAAACCACTGAGTTGCTCAAAGTAGCTTGTGTTCTCTAGAAGAACTTCAATAGTGAGTCCTGGTGGCGGACAGCGCCTCTGAATGAAGGGAATGGATATTCAAAGAGTACAGCTTGTTGATTCTGTACTTTGTACCAGCTGACAGACTGCTCACAACTCCAAGAGGCAATGGTGTAATCCCACGAGGGGGGTTTTAAGAAAAACCAACATGTTCAAAATCAAGTTAAAGGCAAAGCTGGAATTGAATGAATGGTTCTTAAGGTATTTCTGACATTTTCACAGAATCCCAGACCCACGTAATTTGAGAAATGACAGTTATTATAATTGCCATTTAATTCCAAAACAATGTCAATAACAAACAAAGGCAGCATGTTTGAGTAAGACATACATGATCACTTTAAAACATAAACTATGAATAACTGAAAATTGCTTAGGATTTAAAAGAACTAATGAACCTAAGTGCCTTCTCACTGCCAACTAATTGTTAAGACTCTTTGCCATAATGGAGAAGATATTTGCAAATGACATATCAGATAAAGGGTTAGGATCCAAGATCTATAAAGACCTTAGCAAACTCAACACCCAAAAAACAAATAATCCAGTGAAGAAATGGCCAGAAAACATGAATAGACGCTTTTTCAAAGAAGACATCCATATGGCTAACAGACAAATGAAAAAATGCTCAACATCACTCATCGGAATAATATAGATGAAAACCACAATAAAATATCACCTCACACCTGCCAAAATAGCTGAAATTAACAACTCAGAAAAACAAGAGATATTGGCGAGGATGTGGGGAAAAGGGAAGCCTCTAGTACTGGTGGGGATGCAAACTGGTGGATACACTGTGGAAAACAATATGAAGATTCCTCAAAATATTAAAAATAGAACTACTCTATGACCCAACAACTGCACTACTAGGTATTTATCCACAGGATAGAAAAATGCTGATTCTAAGGGACACATGGATCCCAGCGTTTATTGTAGCACTCCCAGCAATAGCCAAATTATGGAAAGAGCCCAATGCACATTGACTGATGAATGGATAAAAAAGATATGATCTGTATATACACAGCAGACTATTACTCAGTGATCAAAAAGAATGAAATCTTGCCATTTGCAACAACACGGAACCAGTGTATTATGCTAAGTGAAATAAGAGAATGACAAATAATCATAAGATTTCACTCATACGTAGAGTTTAAAAAACACTACAAATGAACACAGGGTAAGGGAAGGAAAACTTAAGACAAAAACAGAGAGGGAGGCAACCATAAGAGACTCTTGAATACAGGGAAAAAAAAATGAAGGTTGCTGGAGAGGAGGTGGGGGAAGGGTTAAATTGGTGATGGGCATTATGGAGGGCACTTGTTGGGATGAGTACTAGGTATCACATGTAAGTGATGAATCAGTGGGTTCTACTCCTGAAACTAATTGTACACTGTATGTTACCTAACTTGAACTTAAATAAAATAAAAATAACAAAAATAAAAAATAAAAAGTCTCTTTGCCATAACTGAAGCTAGCTATGTCTTCTCTTGTGTTCCCCTCTTGATGGACTTTTACTCTAATTCAGTTCAAATTTTCAGGATTTAAATGGGAGACTGAGTCTGAAAGACTCTGCTTCCTGATGAGAAATTATCAGTCACTGAGATAAGTTTGGTGACCTTATGGGAGCAAGTCTAGATATGACTCCTGAGAGCTGCTGACTTAATCATGAACAAGGCCTCTGCACCTGTAACAGAAACCTCCTCTTAATAGAGAAAAATTTGCAGCTTCAGCCCCAGGTCCAGCCTCAAACCCAGAACTCTTTCAGGAATATACCACATCCCAGTCCCAGCCCTAGGCTCAGTCTTAGATGTAGGCTCAGGGCTAGGCATAATCTCAAACCCAGGTTTAGGATTAGCTTTGTCCCAGCCCTGGCTTCAGGCCTTAAGTTCAGCCTAAGACCCAGACCTAGACCCAGGCCCAGCCCAGGATCCACCAGACCAGGCCTAGCAAATGACCCAGCCAGAGTCCAGACCCTCACATGGGCTCCACAGCCTAGCTTTTGAGATCTAATCTCTTTTCTTTTCTTTTTTTTTTTTTTTTAATATTTTTATTTATTTCTAGGAGAGAGAGAGAGAGAGACAGCGTGAGCAGGGGAGGGTCAGAGAGAGAGGGAGATACAGACTCTGAAATAGGCTCCAGGCTCTGAGCTGGCAGTCAGCACAGAGCCCGTCGCGGGGCTCGAACCCAAGAACCGCGAGATCATGACCTAAGCGAAAGTCGGACGCTTAACCGACTAAGCTACCCAGGCGCCCCGATCTAATCTCTTTTCTTTGCCCTATTGCCTGAGGATTCACATCTGTGCTAAGGCAAACATTGTCTTTTCTAAAGATAATGGAATGGTATGAAGATAGAGAATGTTTTAATTATAGTTAGATATTTTTTAGAATCCGCGAAAACAGGCCAATTTTTAATTTTTTGTAAATTCTGTAAGAAGGTACACTGGTATCTTTTTGTCGTTTTGTTTTTGTTTTTGTTTTTGTTTTGCATTTGAACACTTCATGGTTAAACTCTCTTCTCAGGTGTCTTAATATTTTTACTTAATATGCCACCTGACTTTCTACCTAAACTGAGGTTAGTTTTGTGAGCCTGGCCACTGGAATATGTAGTTTTTGTCACTGTAGTGGCACTCATTATGTTTGGCTTTATTGCACAGAGCTTTAGGATCAATGGAGGTGGTGAAGGGGGCTGAAAGCTCCCATTCTCAGAGACACACAAACCGCTAAGGTCTAGTCCTGTGTCCTATGAGGCTTCTTCTCCTAGTGACAGATTGAGTCTCTGTGTCTTTTGACTTAGAAAACTGTCCTTAAATCATCATGCATTCTTCCTCTTGGTACTGCTAATCTGAAAAGTTAATTGTCTTTGCATTTCAGAAATTTGCTCCTTAATTTACCTTTATTTCTCATAACCCTGGCACTTACAATTGTAAGTGGCTTGGTTTTCAGTATTCTTATTTATGCAATAAGGATTTTTTTTAGCCATGTGTAGAAACCAACTGTCAATTTGTTTTCAACTCTATCTATTCCCCTGCTATAGCAATAGATGCCTAGATTCCACTATTGGGACACTGAGACCATTTGAAAAGGTGGTAGAAAGTTTCAGATATCAATCATTCTATCACAGTATCCATTCTACCACATTTCTTCCTCTATGTTCCCTTCAAATACTATTTACTTTAGTCCATTTTTTATACTTTTCTAGTATTTGGAAACTATAGTCTGCTCAGAATCCATTTCTTCAAAACATCTCCATGACTAGGTAGGATTTGTGGATCCTGGAAAGTTTTCTCGCTTCTATCCACTGGAGGTCACTGTGTATTTATGTAGAAGATATGAGAATTTTCTCTGTTTCTTTGGGTAGATAGTCAATTCCAGATTGTTTTTATTCCCTTCTCTTTTCTTTAGGGGACGGCATAAATTAATTTTTAGAAGGGATTCAGTACACATTGGTGTACACAGAAGGACAAATGTGTCTACTCTTTCCTCACTTTTTCTCAGTCGTTTGCTGGGATCTGCTGCTATATTGTTTATCTAACTCCAGCCCATTTATACCCACTATCATCGCATCCTCAATCCCCTCTGCTTTTCCTCTGTCATGTCTAAGATTACTTCCTATCTTTCTCATCCCACCTATAAGGTCTGTACGAATTCCCAATCAGCTCTCTTTTCAAGGGTACAGAAAACTTTTGAACACTCTTTTACACTAATCCAAACTGTGAGAGACTTAAGATATCTGTGACCATCTCTGATGACACATCTCTGATTCTACTCTTTTATTGCTAGGCAATGATGTGTTGTCTGGGAACATTTATACTGAGGGGACTTGACTTTGAGACTTGCACTCCATAAGACTTCATAGAAAACTTGCCTCCTCTGATCCCAAATCCATCTGTGGTCTGCATTTACCCTATTTGGAGCTTGGCTAGACTAAGGGTAGGGCACCATATGCCATCTCAGTCACCTTCAGTTTCCAAACTCTAGCTGCTTCCTCTCAGATAACACTTATCTCACTTACATGTTAAATTTCATCTTCTTTTGTGTGGGAAAATACTCTTATTTCAACATGCATTTTTCTCCCCAACTTTATTCTCAAGACTTCATGGTCAGCAGTCTCCAAGGATGTAGCCTTTTGTTGCTTTAAAGTCCTCTGTGATCTCAAAAAGTTTGGCTTTTATAAGGCTTGGCTTTCAAAATGTCTGACTCATAGGAGCTTTAACATTATCTCTTCAGGAACTCAATTGATTCCCTCTTTCTCAGCTGCATATGCCCTTCTCTGAAAGACTGAAAGCCATTTACTTAGCGGGTAGAAATTGAGGCAGAAAGTATAGAAGAAAAAAATGGTTATTTACTCCAAATTGTATCCCACAACAATGAGAAGAGAGCAGAGCACCAGGTACTTGGTAGCTGCTTAAAACATTATCATTTTCACTATTCCTCAAATCACTAAATACAACATCTGCATTATTCCTAAGATCTCTATTCTTGTCAATAAATGTCAAATGGCCATCTCTTTCCTGTAAACAGAAAAGTGGGAGTATTTTGTTCTTACTAGATGGCCATATATCCTAATCAAAATTCCTAAGCTAATAAACAGAAATCAAAAGCAAAATCAATATAAGAAACGAAAAAAAAATCAGTATACATTCTAAATTCTACAATTAAAAAATCACCATGTCCAACCATGTACTAGAGTTTGTATCATCTTTGGGTTCGCAGACTGCTACAAAAGCCACTGCGTGCAGAAAATACAGTGTCTTTTGAGATGTGGTCTTCTTCCTACTGTCTGCCAATATTATGTATTCATCAGTTTTTACTGCTCTTGTCTACAGTATTCTGAACCATGTGGGTGTGGCTTTCTGTCTCCTATATTGCTACTCCAAGCCATCAACCAGAACAATAAAAACTATATCCATTTTGCATTATTTAGGGTAAAAGCTCAGTTGCTATCACAAAGAATCCGAACAATACTGTGGTCCAAAGACATTAACTTTTTTTCCTCATGTGACAGTCTGGCGGAAACAGGACAAGCCAGGTAGGTGACTGCTCCATGAGGTCATCCAGGGACACAGGTTTCTATTACCCCATCGCTCTGCATTTCTTGTGATTTTACCCACATCTACATGGACAAATATGATTCACATCTTCAATGTCCATGTTATACCTTCCAGGAAGGGCAGAATGGAGAGTACAAAGGCCTTCCTTTTAAAGAACAAAGCACACATCGCTTCCACTCCTTTCCATTGGCTAAAACTCAGTCTCATCCTCAATCTTGACTATAAAATGAGAAATATAGTCTTTTGTTAGTAGCCAAGGGCCCAGTTAAAACTCACGATGTTTTATTACTAAAAAAGATACGGGAGAATTCCTGTAGTGGGGCAAATAATATCTCTGTCACCAGCTGTTAGTATTAGCAACTGAAACCTGGAGGCGTTCTTCCTGCTCCAGTCAGCAGGAAGGAGTCTTTGATCAGAGAAAACTCTAGTGCAGCATTTCTCAACCTTGGCTCTATTGATAGTTTGGACCAGATAATTCCTTTTTGTAGAATGACAAAAGGGTGGGGAGCGGGGCTGTTCTGGCATGTTTAGCAGAATCACTGGCCTCTACCCACTAGATAGTAGTAGCATCCCTGCCCTCAGCTGTGACAAACACAAATGTCTCCAGGTATTGCCACATATGCCCTGGGAGACAAATTAGTTCTGACTGAGAAGCACTATGCTTGCTGTAACGTGCCATCTCGGAGAGTCTCTTTTAAGGCATAGTCCCTTTGTTTTCAAATAAGCTCTCCCTGAATGTCAGAATTTTCCAAAGGAGTCAAGTTATTCTTATCCCCCCAACATATTCACTCACATTGACACATATCTATTAAACACTAAATACTAAATAACAGACCTCATGCTGATTGATGGACAAACACGGAGATGAATTAAGAACTATGTCATCAGAGCTGCATAGTCTCATAAGGAAGATAATATATGTAAACTATTATACAGGCTAAAAGATAAGTAAAGCAAAATACATGATAAAAAGTGAGACATGCCCTCATTTTACCAACTTCTTTAGAATCTTCCTGCTGTCAGTATAGCTGAGACCGCAGTTTTTATTTTGTTTGCTGTCAGGGTGACAGAGTTATCATCTGAATCTGGTGTTTTCCCCATGTTTTGACCTTAAGATGTCCTTTTATAAACTTCCAGAGGCTGCTCACTCTTCTCAGTACCTCAGGTGTTCCCTCCTTCATTCCATTTGAAACTGACTTAGAAAAAGGAAAACGATGTGGTTGCCTGAAGATCCATTTAAGACTATGGTACCTCATATTTTAGTCTGGGACCCTCCCGTTGTGAGTAACAGAGACTCATAAAAGTACCATAGACAAAATGGAGAAACTTATTAAAACATTATAGAGTCACTTCTAATTTCTCCCATCTTCCAAGAGGAGGAAAATACATTCAGATTTTATGAGACATCTTTCTAGTGTTCTATCGTTAAAGGCTGGTAGAGGACTGGTTTTGCCAGCTTTCATCAAATTCAGCATGGATAAATCTAGTATTTATCTTCAGAATATGGAGACAATAAGTATCTACTGACCTGAGCTTTGATTCTTGAGCTTCAGTTTAAGAGAACATGAAAATCGCCATCACGTGTTTTCCTCACTAGTCTGTTTCTTTCACTAGAATGTATTGATCCTTAAAATCTAAAATGAGATCCTTTAATTTAGTAGGGTAACTCTTGTAACTGGTGATGCAAATGTTATAAGAGACTTTCATTTTCATTTTACTTTTTATCTAATCTAATTAGTGTGCTTCTACTAATTTTACTTAACTTGTTAGATGAGTAAGTGAGGCTAGTACAGAAGTCACACTAAAGAAGATTTATACAAAACTTAACCAAAGAATTTACACCAACACGTAATTTATTAAAGATCTACCTACTTTTAGGTATCCAAGTTTCTGAGTGCTCCCCTTCTCTTCTTGATGTTTACACATTGGAGAATTAGATTTTGTAGGTATAGTAGGCATGAAATCATCCTTTTTCCACTCTGTCCCACTCACCCTTAATATATCTGCTAAATTCCCGTGACTAGAAAGAATCTGCTTCCAGAGAAACTTCTAAATAGGCAAAACCCACAAAACTCCATCTCCCTGACCAACCTAAGTTGGTCTAAAATTTTAATACTAAAAAGTGATTATTAATTATTGCGATAATATGTTCTAATAACAGAATATAGCTATACTTACTCACATGATTGTTGAGACTGACAGATGTCAGAAGACTCAAGGAGTTATTTTCAATATAGTTTAGCTAGTGTTTCCAAATGAGAGAAGCCTGAAGTTTAGACAATTTTGATTTCAGTGACTCCTTAGAATACATGCAATAGAAGGAGAGAATAATAGGAGAGCCATCTGATAAGAGTGTACTACTCTCTACAGTGGGGATTGGTTGTTGGAGAGGGTACATTATAGAACTCATTCTATTGAAGTCAGTATTACCTTGATTCTAAAACCAAAGACCCCACTAAAAATGAGAACTACAGACCAATTTTCCTTATGAACATGGATGCAAAAGTCCTCAACAAGATACTAGCCAACTAGATCCAACAATACATTAAACAAATTATTCACCACAACCAAGTAGGACTTATACCTGAGATGCAGGGCTGGTTCAATATCCACAAAATAATCAATACAATACATCACATCAATAAAAGAAAGGACAAGAACCACACGATCCTCTCAATAGGTGCAGAGAAAACATTTGACAAAATACAGCAATCTTTCTTGATAAAAACCCTCAAGAAAATAGAAGGATCATACCTCAAGATCACAAAGCCTTATATGAAAGACCCACTGGTAATATCATCCTCAATGGAGAAAAACTGGGAGCCTTCCCTCTAAGGTCAGGAACAAGACAGAGATGTCCACTCTTGCCACTGTTATTCAACATAGTATTGGAAGTCCTAGCCTCAGCAATTAGACAACATAAAGGAACAAAAGCCCTCCAAATTGGTCAGGAGGAAGTCAAACTTAATTATGAGACAGTTGACCTTTTAACTATGGTTGAAAAGCCATCAGGCCTTTCTTTTGGCGACCATTAGCATGATAGCTGGTTTTCCATCCCCTTACTTTCAATCTGAAGGTGTCTTTAGGTTTAAAATAGGTCTCTTGTGAACTGCAGATAGATGGATCTTGTTTTATTTCTTTCTATTTTTTAATGTTTTTATTTATTTCAGAGAGAGAGAGAGAGACAGGGGAGGGTCAGAGAGAGAGACACAGAATCTGAAACGGGCTCCAGGCTCTGAGCTAGCTGTCAGCACCGAGCCCTATGTGGGGCTCGAACCCACGAACTGTGAGATCATGACCAGAGCCAAAGTTGGCCACCCAAACGACTGAGCCACCCAGGCACTCCAATGGATCTTGCTTTCTTATCCATTCTGTTACCCTGTGTGTTTTGATTGGAGCATTTAGTCCAATGACATTTAGAGTGAGTACTGAAAGATATGAATTTATTGCCATTGTGGTGCTTGTAGAGTTCTAGTTTCTGGTGGTATTCTCTGGTCCTTTCTAGTCTTTGTTGCTTTTGGTCGTTTTTGTTTTGGTTCATCTTTTCTCCCCTCAGAGAGTCTCCCTTAAAATTTCTTGCAGGGTTGGCTTAGTGGTCATGAACTTCTTTAGTTTTTGTTTGTCTGGGAAAACAGTTCAGTTTTTATTGAATCTAATGGGAGTCCTCTGTGCTTCCTGGATTTTGATGTCTGTATCTTTCCCCAGGTTAGGAAACTTTTCTGCTATGATTTGCTCACATAAACCTTCTATCCCTTTTTCTCTCTCTTCATCTTCTAGGACCCCTATTATTCAGATATTATTCCTTTTTAATAAAATTTCTAATGAAATTTCAGTGAATTTTTGAATTCTTATATTGTGTTCTTTTGCCTTAGTTTCCCTCCTTTTTTTCCATAAGTTTGTCCTCTGTATTGCTGATTTACTGCTCTGCTTCATCTATCCTTTCCACCATGGATCCATTTGAGATTGCATCTCAGTTACAGCATTTCAAATTTTGTCCTGACTAGATTTTACTTATTTTTATCTCAGCAGAAAAGGATTCTATGCTTTTTTCAAACCCAGCTAGTGTTCTTATCATGAATCTAAATTTCGTTTCAGTCATCTTGCTTGTATCTGTGTTGATTAAATCCCTAGCCATCATTTCTTCCTATTCTTTCTTTTGGGGTGAACTCCTTTATTCTTTCATTTTGGAGAAAGAAAAAGAATAAAATAAAAATTAAAAACAACACAAAAAAATTAAATAAAGGATGCTAGATCGTAAGTATGTTTGATCTGGTTGTTGAAGAAAGGTTGATAGAACAGAGGAAAAAGAAATAAAAGAAAAAAAAGAAAAAGAAAAATAGCTGAAAAAAATTTAAAAATTGAAAAAATGATGAAAGTAAAATGGAATAAAAAATTTACCAAAAAATTAAAATATATTAGAAAAAATAAAGAAAATATCTTTTATAAAAATGGAAAATAAAAATACGTGTTTTCTCTTTGTATTCAAGACTAAGGAAAGAAAAGGAAAAGAAAAAATTGAGTAGATGGACTGTTGAACAGAACGGAAAACAATTGAAGTTATATCCAGTTTCCCCTGGAAGTCAAACTATGAAGCACTTTATGGTCTGTAAACTAAGCAGGCAGAGGGACTTATTCTCCTCTAGAGCATGGTTGGTGCAGTTGTACAGGGTTTGGTGTAATGGCTCCATTCTCCACTAGATGGTGCTGCTTAGCTTATTGGGGTGGGTCATTGTGACTCATGAACACATGTATGTGCATGCACAGGAGAGATGGAAATGCATCACCCAGCTACCCAGTCTCTTGTATCAGAACTCTGTGCTCTCGCTGACCAGCAATCAAGCACCCCTCCTTCGTCTCTGGTTTTCATCTACTCTCCACTTCTACCCTGTCCATGACCAAGTTGTTAGCCTGCCAGTTGGCACCTCCTTCCTGAGTTTTATTTTGGATAGGGCTGTGTTTCCAAACCCCTCTCTTCCGAGGGCCTGGTGGCTCTCATCCATTCAGACCCTCTTGGGGAGGGTCTCATAGAGCAATGGCCAGGTGCTGGCCTGCCTGCAGGAATGCTCACCATGACCATGCCACTGCAGATGCCCACACACTTCACAACACACCTCTGGCACCAGGCTCACTGCCTATTAATGTCTTGTTTCAACACCAGCAAATACGGCTGTACTCCCGGGTCCACTGTGACCTTTGCCTATGGGGAGGATGCACAGCCTCTACCAAATGTCCTCTCAGCAGGGTAACTGCATCTCCCCATGTGGCCCTAGAACCCCTTGGACCTTGCTGTCTGCTCCTGGGGATTTGTCCTTCCCACCAGAGCTCTGCCAGATATCGAGTTGTGGACTTTCAGACTCTGTGCTCCTCTGTTCATAGAGTCTTAATGGTATCCAAATCCTCTCCTTTCTCCTTTCTCTCTTTCTTCTTAATTCCCTATGGGTGTTTCTACTCTCTCTCTTTCTCTCCAGCTACTTTCAGGGGGAATGCTTTTCCTATACTCTCCCCACTGTCTCTGTCCTCTCTCCTCATGCAAAAACAGCTCCCAACCCTCCATGGCTTCTCTCTCTGTCATTTCACCTCTCCAAGCTGTGTACCTGCTGAGTTCTGTGGTTTAAGTTATGTAGATTTTGAGTTAATCCTCAGATCAATTTTCTAGGTGTGCAAGATGGTTTGGTGTTGATCTAGTTGCATTTCACAAAAAACTTCTATGCTACTCTGCCATCTTGGCCCCTCCCTCTCATGACTCTCCACCCAGTAGATATAGAGAAGTAAAGATGCATTGGAAGTTCAGCTGGTATTTAAAGTTGTCAATCAGGTGGGGGCACTTGGGTGGTCAGTCATTTGGGCAACTGACATCAACTTTGGCTCAGGTCATGATCTCCCAGTTTGTGGGTTCAAGCCCTGTGTTGGACCCTGTGTTGACAGCTCATAGCCTGGAGTCTGCTCCAGGTTCTGTCTTCCTCTCTCTCTACCCCTCCCCTGTTTGTTTCCTGTCTCTCAAAAATAAATAAATATTTTTAAAAATTAAAAAGGAGTTGTCAATCAAAGATTACAGCTGGATCCCACGTCTCTTAATGCTTACTTGTGAGCATTTGGTTAGCACTAAGCTCTCTCTCATGTATAGAATGATGCCAACAGCATCTCTGTAAGAGAGAAGATTGACCCAATCACCTCTAGAAAAACCTGAAGCAAGTATTCTAAACCTTAGACCAACATTTCTCAACCTTGGCTGATTATAAAAAACACCTAGGGGTATTTTTTTTAATTCAGAAATGGTAACTCAAATAATATTTTTCTTTTAAATGGTCCCCAGGTGGTTGTCATATTTTGCCAGGGTTGAGAACCTTTGTCTTAATCAAAACATCTCCATTTTAATTCTACTAAGTTTAATAAGCATTACATCATACATTGATGCTGACTCATAAGTCTTATGAATAGTATTATATTTTTTTAAATTAAATAACTGGATAAAGAAAACTGGCATTTGCTAGTCTTTACCTAAACACTCAATTCCCCATTTTTAAAGTAGACTCTTTTGCACTGAAGTGGGCTACATGGTTAAATTTAAGGTGTATAAATTTGGAGGGTCTTTCAAGAGTAGACTCGTAAATGTTACGACTTCTCGACTATGGCCTTCCTTGTCCTAAACTGGATGGGATGATACTATAAGGTTATCCGGCCACAGAGTATAATTTAGTCACTTGTTGGCTAGGGTTCAACTAGGGAAGGCAAATATTCTGTAAGGCAGTCTTTGCCCAGACCACTGACATCCTTATTTGGGATATAAATTGAATGGGCCTCTTAAAGCTGGGGTGGGCAGGCATGGATGATAATCTGGGTCTTCCAACAAATATTGCACCAAGAGTAGTTGATAATTATACATTTAAATCTGGTCTCTTCTAGATGGAAAGAAAGGACTGAAAAAGAGACCCTTTGGGAAGTTTTGGAGGTTCAGAGGAGAGTGGAATGAGAAAATGAGCACTCCTGGGAGGCTAAATCTAGACCTTTCCTAAAAGTATGAGAATCCTATTCTAAGGGTGGGAGAAATTAGAACTAATGGTATGTGGCATAGTGTACTGATGCCTGGTGCATGGGCCATGGAAGTACTTGGTATTGCTTTAGAAATACTGCTCCCTTGTGCTGCAAGTGATTCATGATGACTTCGGTGCTTTGAGGAAACATGCCAGAGCCAATCAGAAGGCATGATTTGGTTTCACTATGGCAGAGGATGTTTACACAAAATGTGTCTTCTTCCCCTGAGAAAAATATTACCCAGCAAGTCAGTCTATCTAGAAAAGTCACTAAAACCCATAATCAGTATGAATTGATTTTCTGCCTTTAGTACTAGAAAGATAAAATCTGGATAATGTTTTCCAAGTTATGAATCACTTTCTAATTGCTATGCCCAGCAAAGCCAAGGTAAAATTCTTCCACCCCATTCACGGGGAGGGATGGTGGTGATTTCTTTTTGAATCAATTAATCTGGGAATATTTTTACTTGGTAAAGATCTAAATGTTCATATCATTTCCAAAGGGATCCACACCAAAGATATTTCATAAAATTGTATCAATCATACTAGGAACTCTCCAATGGGACAAAAAGACAATAGATTTCCAAGTCACAACATCCAAAGTCACTAAGAATGTTGCTACTGGCTTCCTTCTCTGTCTTTTAATGGACCAGTCAGAGCCTGAAACCCACCTACCTCTCATTGTGGACTTCTTCTCCTACACTGAAGGAGAAACTAAAAAAGTCTTATATTGACTCATCATAGGAGTAAGATAGAGAAAATTCAAGATGCCCTGGGCAAAGCCTTGCCACAGAGTTGAGTTTTGGATAGGCATAAAATAGTTTATGGGTACAATTGAACCCCATGTTGGAAATTATATCAGTGTGATTTCATCCTATATAGTAAAGACGGAAACTGAGAGATGAGGAGTGGATCTATTAAAGAGGATCTTAAAAGCAATCCACCAATCACAAAGCCTTAGGGAAGAAGCTCTAAAACCCCACTCCGACCTGCAAGCTCAGGAAATACACACAAAACCCGTGATAAGACTTTATTATCACTCATATAATTTTGGAAAATTGTCTACTTGTGTTCCCCCAATTTCTAACTGTAGGCTCTTGGGACTGTGGAGGTTGTCTTAATAATTTGCATATCACTAGGACTTATTACTGACTCCTATACAAAGGAGATGCTCAAAATATTTGCTGAGAATTTCTTCTCTCCTACCAATGAAAATATTAACATCTTTACAGAATTGGGACTATTTAAAAGGTTTCTCAGGGGTACCTGGGTGGCCCAGTCAGTTGAGTGTTCGACTCTTGAATTCAGCTCAGGTCATGATCTCATGGTCATGGTACAGAAACCCCATGGCCAGCCCCTGCACTAAGCGTGAAGCATGCTTAAGATTCTCTCTCTCTCTCTCTCTCTCTCTCTCTCTCTCCCCCCCCCCCACCACCTCTGCCCCTCTTCTTGGCTCACAATCTCTTTCCCTCTCTTTTCTCTCTCTCTCTAAAATAAAAAATAAAATTAAAATGTTTCTCAGGCACATATTTTAACTTCAAACTCTCCAGTTTTGAGTAAAATGTTGTCATTATAAATGACGTGGCTGGATAGTATATTGGCATTTTTTTCTCTCTCTGTTTCTGCTGGACTTTATTTGGTTCCTGAGAACCAAAGAGCAGAGAACAAGAACTTGCAGTTTCCAAAGCAAGGCTGAACACTGTATCCAGAACCTGCATAGGAGGGGCCACATCCTGGTTTTTACTCTGGCTTCTCACCCGCCTTGACAGTATCAAAGAATTGAGGCCCAAGAAGTCGGGGAGTTAGGGGAACAATTGATAGGTTGACAATTATCTGGAGAAGGAGGGGCTTCCTGGAGTACAAGGAGAGCCTAGAAGGGTGCACTTTGCTTAGGAACACAATAGAGTCATCTGACTCATGCCTGAAAAGAAATCTCCAGGGAGAGGCTGGCTGAGATGGTTTGTGGCACCAGCACAGAGATTTAGGATGGCTGTACTCCCAAAAAGTGCTTGCTTTTCTGGAGCAAGAGAACCCACAGAAGGTGTTAGCTTGTAGTCTTTATTCACAGGTTCCTGCCCAAGGGGATTTCTGCCGAGGATATGATCTGACCAGAGAGAGGCTGACGGGAGATTATAAACTGCCAGTTGAGGGAGAGGCCACTACCTTGCAGTACAGCTGCAGTCTGGAGTGGCTCAGTCAGTATGCACTTTGTAACTTTTGGGCTCCAGTGGAAAATGAAAATACAGAGTCTCTTGTTTGAAAATTATTAAAATTTTCAAGGTGGTAATGACAGAGCATGGTCCTGAGCATCTACACAGGTCTCACACCCATGAAGCCGGTGGTTCTCATAGTATAAGCACGCAGTTCCAAAAAGCTGCCAAAAGTTGTCTCAAGAGAAATTGGCAGGTTTGAACTTCTGTCAGAGCTGGAGATAAACAGTGTCAGATTACAGAGGTGTCAATGGAAGAAGACATCTCCTGCTTTTTACCTCTGTCCCCACCCTCTAGGAGTCAGAGGTTACCTTGTGAATGAGAAGTGATGAACAGATAGGAAAATCAACGTGAATGTTTGTGACTACCCCACTATTTCTCCCTGGTGGGAAGCAGACTAAATGGAGGGAGAAGGTTAAGTTTGGAATTTTAAGTATTATACAAGATGCATGTTTTAATTACTGAAATTAGATAATTGGAGGGAGGGGATAAAAGTAACTTGGAAATCTCTTTTAACATCTGAGAAATTATGGGACTTGCCCAAGATGTTATCCAAGGTGGTGATGAAAAAGAAGCATACCAATATAGTGGGTTTGCAGGGCAGTGATGGGAAAGAATATAGGCACTTTATGAATGTGCGCCAAAGAATTGTTTGTTCACTGTAATGCTTATAACTACTTATTTATTCAACCTCTTTTTTAAAAATGTTTTTATTTATTTCTGAGAGGGAGAGAGAGACAGCATGAACAGGGGAGGGCCAGAGAGAGAGGGAGACACAGAATCTGAAGCAGGTTCCAGGCTCTGAGCAAGCATTCAGCTCAGAGCCTGACACAGGGCTCGAACTCACAAGCCGTGAGATCATGACCTGAGCTGAAGTCAGTGGCTTAACCGACTGAGCCACCCAGCTGCCCCTTTACTCAGCCTCTTGTGGGTAAACATGCACACACATGCACAAACATGGAATCTGAACTATGGAGGTGAGGCATAATAACTTTAGACCAAGAAAGACACACGCGCGCACACAAACACACACACACAAGCCATTTTGGGAAAGTGTTTGCAACAACGTGGATGGAACTAGAGTGTATTGTGCTAAGCAAAATAAGTCAGTCAGAAAAAGATAAATCTGTGATTTCACTCATACATGAAATTTAAGAAACAAAACAGAGGAATGTAGGGGAAGGGAAGGAAAAATAAGATAAAACCAGAGAGAGAGGCAAACTGCAAGAGGCTCTTAAATACCGAGAACAAATTGAGGGTTGCTGGGGCGGTAGGGGGCCCGGGAGGGAGGGATGGGCTAAATGGGTGATGGGCGTTAAGGAGAGCACTTGTTGCCATGACCACTGAGTGTTGTAAGTGATGAATCACTGGGTTCTAATCCTTAAACCATCACCACACTATATGCTAACTAGCTTGGATTTAAGTTTTTTTTTTTTTTAAAGTGTTTAAAGTCATAATTAAATCATCCACCATTTACGGACAAGAAATGTGCTTTTACTGCCCTCAAGTGGTGGTAATTTATCACTGCAGTATCTCTAACCATTTCAAAATGGAATGTTTCCGTCAAATTCACGTCTTAGCGGCTATTTGGCAAAGGAAATCTGGAATAATAATCTTTAGTTCTAACCCATTTTCTAAATTATCAGATCACAAAATGGAACAAGTAGCTTTATGTAGCTGTTGAAAATTTCCACTCTATACAGATTGTAAGTTAATTTTGTTCTTTTTTTTTTTTTTTAAAGTTTGTTTATTTATTTTAAGAGACGGAGAGAGAAAGCATGAGGAGTGGAAGGGCAGAGAGAGACCCACGCACAGAACCCGAAGCAGGCTCCCGGCTCTGAGCTGTCAGCACAGAGCCCTAGGCGGGGCAGGAATTTAGGAGCTGTGAGGTCATGACCTGAGTTCACGTCGGATGCCTCACGGACTCACCCAGGCGCCCCAAGACTTTTGTTTCTAACAGGTTTCTGTATGATGTCAATGGTGCTGGTCCAACACCTTTTAGGAACTGTTTGCCTAAAGCACTACTTCCCCGAACTATTCACATGAAGGGTACAGTGGTCCCCTCCTTATCTGTGATTTCACCGTCAGCAGTTTCGGTTACCGGCATCGCTTCCCGAAAACAGGTGATTCTCCTCCTGACGAATCCTTCAGAGGGTCAGTGGCAGCTTACCGCTCCGCCGCCCCGCCCGCGCCATTCCCCTCACTTCATCTCCGCACGCAGCTTTGACCGGCTCACGGTGAGTGCAGCACAATAAGCGATTGTGAGACAGACACGTGTTCACATAGCTTTTATGACAGCATGTTATAACTGTTTATTATTAGTTACTGTTGTTAATCTCTTATTGTGCTTAATTTATGAGTTAAACTTTATCACGTATGCATATGGAGGAAAAAACAGTCTATATAGAGTTTGGTACCATCCACGGTTTCAGGCATCCACTGGGGTTCTCGGAAAGTATCCCCAGTGGCTAAGGGAGGGACTATTGTTATGTAATAAACACTAAAATTTATACTTCACACAGTATAAATAAGGGGTAAGCCTCTGTTATGGAGAATGTTCTGGGTGTATTTTAGAGAATGTTCTGGGTGTATTTTATGTTGCTTGGTCTACCCTTCCCCCCCCCCCCCCCCCGCGTCGGGCAAGCTTTCTTCCATCTTTATAATGAAATCCTGGTAGAGGGCTCCCAGAGGTAAAAACCACGAAAGTGCTCGGGCCTAAGACTATGGCCCTAGGACTTTCTCACTCTCAATTAGTCCACACTCAGCTTCCAGCAATTTGTAAAAATTAGTATTTTGGTGTTATGGCGCTTGTGGCTTCTGCTTCAGGTAAGGTGCTAGGCTGAGACTCTCTGGATTGGCCTATTGCTACTGTAACAAATTACCACAAACCTGATGTCTTAAAACAATATAGATTTATTATCTTATACTTGTGGAAGTCAGAAGTTTGTATAGGTCTCACTGGGCTAAGATCAGTGAGTTGGAAGCGCTACATTTCTTCTAGAAGTTCTACAGGAGAAGCTTATTTTTTTCACCTTCTAAAGCCCACCGGCATTCCTTGATAGTAAATTCATTCCTCCATCTTCCAAAGCATTAACATAGGATGGCGTATTTTTTCACATTGCTGCCTCTTTGACTCTCTTTTGTCTCCCTCTTCCACTTTTAAGGCCCCTTATGGTCGCATCAGGCCCAACCTATAATCTCCGTATTTTAACATTAGTTGATTAGTGACCATAGTTCCATCTGGTACCTTAATTTCCTTTTGTGTAAATAACATATTCACAGGATGCAGGGATTAGCATGCGAGCTTGTTAGGGAAGCTGTTATTCTGCCTGTCACCACCTGGCTCTCCCAGATTGCTGCTGTGGTTTGCCTACAACTTCAGTTCTCTAGTGGGTCTAAGAACAGTTACTAATTTTGTTTGTTCAGTTTTCTCTTATTCAAAGAAAATAGTAATGACTTCTAAACTCTTTACGTGCTGGGACTAACACCAGAAGCAGTGAGTACTTTTGCATGTGAGATCAAGAATTCTTGGGGTGCCTGGGTGGCTCAGTCGGTTAAGCGTCTGACTTTGGCTCAGGGCATGATCTCACGGTTCGTGGGTTCGAGTCCCGCGTCGGGCTCTGTGCTGACAGCTAGCTCAGAGCCTGGAGCCTGTCTTCGGATTCTGTGTCTCCCTCTCTCTCTGACCCTCCCCTGATCACACTGTCTCTATCTCTCTCTCAAAAATAAAAAAAAAAAAACCAAAAAACAACAAAAAAAGAATTCTTAAATACCAGTTACTCTCTTACATCTTTTGTTAGATACACAGGTTTATTTAAAATTTTTTTTTCAAGTTTATGTATTTATTTTGAGGGACAGAGAGAGAATCCCAAGCAAGTTGTAGCCCTGTCAGTGCAGAGCCTGACACGGAGCTCCAACCAACCCCCAAACCAGGAGATGAGGACCTGAACCAAATCAAGAGTCAAACGGTTAACCGACTGAGCCACCCAGGAGCCCCTAGATACACAGGGGGTGTGAAAGACAGGGATGTGAAAGGAAGTTATTATTCCTTTATAGCCACTTTGCTTTAAATGGAAAGAATTTAGAACAAAGGACAGAATTTAAAAATTTACATTTTATAGAGAGCGTGCATATAATCTTTTGAAAATAAAAGAACAATGATAGCATACATCAAGAAGACTGTTACTGAATTATAATCTGAGAGCATGACTTGTATCATGTTTTACATACTCTGCATTTCAAAATGTATATCCTATTGTGATTAATTATATTAGTGTGAAAATTAAAAAAAAAAACCTAGAGCACATAATTCTAGCGAAATTAAAATATGTGCATATATCACCCTACTTTCTTTTTTAAAAAATTTTAAATGTTTTATTTATTTTTGAGAGAGAGAGAGTGAGAGAGACAGAGTGCGCAGGGGAGGTTCAGAGAGAGAGGGAGACACAGAATCCGAAGACAGTCTCCAGGCTCGGAACTAGCTGTCAGCAAAGAGCCTGATGCGGAACTCGAACCCACAAAGCACGAAGTCATGACCTGAGCCAAAGCTGGTCGCTCAACCGACTGAGCCACCCAGGCGCCCCAATACTTTCTTATTATAGTCAAAGAGAATGTTTATATACAACTCTAAAAGCCAAGGGTTTAAGATGAGGCTTAATACAAGGTTTACTACTAGGGTTTAATCTGTTAGGAACAGGAAAATGGTTTAAAAATTATCCACGTACTGTGTGAATTCCTAGACATTGTTGCTGAAATGTGCGTGATAAAGAAGACAATTGCAGAATGACATACAAGTGGGCTAGGAGACATAACATGGTTTTATTGTAATACAAAAGGCATTATTGCGTTATTATGTATCCATTATTACCAGGATCCATAATTTGATGATAATTATGTTAACTCGTTCCTGAATCTTTTAGACAAATGTTGATGTGCTTTTTTTCGTTTCCCTCTGGCAAAACATCTCAAAATAAAGTCTCCCCTTTCTTGTCTTTTTACAGTATAACCACATAGCTGGCTGGGGACTTAGGAAATGTGATAAATTGTAAGGCATCCGGCTCTTTACTAGAGTGTATTTCTCATCCCATCACATCAGAGGGTGCAAACTGGCAGCCTCAGATAAAGTTGGGTTTGCAGATACATTTTCTTCAGGCCATATCTATTTTTAAAAATTAAATTAGTTTCCAACATTTAAACATCAGAAGATTCAAGTTTAAAAATATTGCATTTCCAGTTTTTCTATTGGGACCATATTTTCTTCTGTCAACAGAAGACTGATCTGAGGAGAAATTCCCTTCTTGGGAAGGGGTCCAGAGAGACACAGGATGGCATGTTTCTTCAGTTGGCAGTTCCTTCCCAGGCTATGCATCAGTGTCCCCTATAGGCACTTGAGTTTACGTGGCCTGACACTCCTCTGCCACTTCCCTCACCCGCTCAGCTCATTCACATCACAATCTCTTTGTAGTGGACCTGAGGATGGAATCACAGAGGAAGGCCTATCCATTGTAATGCCAATGTATATCAACAGCTGAAACTGTTAATCAGCATTTGTAATCATTGGTAGGCTTTAAAATTTGTAAACCACACTTGAAAGGAAGTCTTGCATCCAGATAATGTCTGACTCGTTTTTTGTAGTATGACTAATTATGCTATAAAAATCATTTTTTAAAATCCAGTTAGGAAGGGTGTGGGGAAACAGGTTCTCTTTACATAAATGGGTTAGAAAAAAGTTTAGAGCAGAAAGCCGCTACTACAGGCAAAGAAGCCCGAGGTGAGCTAGCAAGATATTGTCAGGGGATCACAAGTAACTTGCTGTATACCTGCAGGAAATTACTTTCCATCTGGTGCCAATGTACCTTGATCACAAACACCACTTGCTCCCAGACCATTTGCTTCATACACAGTTAATGATTACTGTATGATTGTTTTCTCCACGTTCACATGTGTAAAATACTGTTTTTTTTGTGTGTGTGTTCACCACATAGGTAATATTTTGTGAGCTCAATAAATGCAGACATGAAAGCCCTATTCAGGGCTTTTGTCTTCTCCTGGACATTAGCCTCTTCTGTATTCAGTTCTGTGTCTGCTCAATAGAGAACTCCAGACTTATAGTCTGTGGCAGAAGGGCATCTGGGTGGCTCACTTGGTTAAGCATCCAACTTCAGCTCAGGAGTTGATCTCATGGTTCCTGAATTTGAGGTTCAGACTCTTTCTTTCCCCGTCTCTCTGTCTGCCCCTCCTCTCCTTGCACTCTCTCTCAAAAATAAATAAACATTTAAAAAAAGTATTAAAATTCAGTTAGAATCTTTTGGGCTCATGAAACATAAAAACCACTCAAACCCGAATATATTTAAAATTAATATTCAGGAGTGAAGGTTGGAATCTAGAAGACATTTGAGCAACCAGTAGTGAGAGCAGCAGAATTAAAAGGCAGGCCTGGTCGTAAGCCCCCTTGGTTTGCATTCTCCTTCTTTCTCTTTCTCTCTGTGCTTCTGCTTCTTAGTGCATTTCTTACAGTGCCTATTTTTTTTTCACTCACCCTTCTTTCAGTTACTTTCTCCTTCCAATTTTAACCTTCACACTGTCACACCAGGGCCACCCCAGCCCATGACGTTTACCAGTCATCATTGGTTGGTTCTCTGAGAAAGACTCTTGACTGGTTTGGCTCACCTTCTGAAACCAGCCAAAGAAATCAGAAGTCAACGTTCAGTTTCTGGATTGGTAGCTTTTGGCTAAGAGCATGTCTTATTTAATCAGTCACAGCCAATGATGTGATAACATTATCATAAACATCATCACTGCCATCTCTTACCATCACAGTATCACTGTTGACATTTATTGGATGCTTACTATGTGCCAGACAATCTCCTAAACACTGTAGACATGATTCATTTAATCCCAATAACAACTTGGGAGGCAGACACTATTTTGACCATATTTTATGGACAAGGCCAGTGAGCATGGTTGTGCATACTCAGCAGGGACTTGAAGGCAAGGGCAGTTTCCCTTCCAACTAGCTGAGGGTGGGACAAGCAATAATAGACATGTCTAGAACAAACTATTTTCCCTTTGGGCTTGCAAAATAGGAGGTTCACAGAGAATTACAGGGTAATCCCTTCATTGAGAAATTACTAAAACTGGTTTGCAATTTGCTTTGTTTGCACAGTTGTGCATCTCTCTAAATGTTTTACAGGCTGGTACAGTCAGCATTTGGGACAGGACAAATCCAGGGCCAGATTTTAAAGTATATAGAGTTTTTTGCTCCCATCCCCCTTTCCATGCTCCTAGATCCCATGGAATTCCTTTTTGTGCTGTCCTCCTCTCCTTTCCTCAGGCTCTGCTGTTGCTAGCTCCTCAAAGAGAACCCACTGGTTCTCTTCTCTAAAGTCTTAATCTCACTCTCAGATTTATACCACACCATGACCATGGGACGTGGCACCGTTGGGCAGTGGCCAGATTGGGGACATGCTTAAGAATGAAAGTTCGCTACTCAATCTGAACCACCTGGAAAGTCATAGGGTTTGTGCCGACTTGGTGTCTAAAGGACAAGTTGTGAATTCCAGGAATAAAGGTTGGACCTCAGTTGAGGACCAGTAGTCACAGAAAGCCAGAGGGCGGCATGATGGTTGACACAGACACATCTAGGTGCTCCAGGAAGGAAGGACTATGCAGTAGGAGGTCAGTCAGAAGCCAGAGGGAACTTTGGGGAGTGTGAACATAGCAAGACAACCCTTAGCAGGAGGATGGGGTGCCACCTATCTTACAACCACACTCCCTTGAGTGTGTTGTGGAATCTTCTTGTATACAGCACAGTCAGTCTTCTTGAAGATAGCTCCATGCTCATTGGACTACTGAAGACCACATGCCCCAGATTTCATGTCACTGGGTGTTCTCAATATGCCTCTACCTCTTCCTTCCTAAAACTAGTATTTATTGAGTCCTTCCCATGTACCAATCACTTTTCAGGTGCTGGGAATCCAGTGGTCAATAAAACAGTAGCACTCCTTACCCCCAAGAAACTCATATAACAGAGGTGAAGAAAGGCAATAAACCCAAAGTCCTCCTGGGATTTCCTTTGCCAAAATTTACCCGATATACTTTTGGACATCAAGTCAGGCCTAAGCAAGGGTTCTCCATTAAAACAAGAGTCATGTTGCTGCTTCTCTGTAAGCCTTGTGGGTAAGCACCAAGTTACCCACAACGCCCTCCTAAATACCTGCTTCCCCATGTTTCTTTGTGGATGAATTAAGCTTCCTGCCCAACTTCCAAGAATGTCTCTTTTTTTAGGCTCTTAGTATCTTCATATCCTTTTCTTCTTATACTAACCAGCCTTCAGAAATAATCTAATATCGGTCATGTGTGCCTTAATATGAATTGAAATCATTGTACCTCTCCTAGGGACACGATGATTTTATATCTTAGTTTGAAAAGTTCAGTGAGTGGATTTCCCCTACTACAGAAATGTGAAAAGTCAAGATATAAATGAAGGGAATACCAAGGAGAAAGCCTGTAAAATACACATCTTCTTCATTACATGTAATGCTAGCCTTCATTCAGTATTTCTTCTGGTTTTCATTAGAAGAAGAAGTACCTCATGCCTTCTATAAAGGCTCAAGGGTAACACAGAACTAAGTGTCTTTTTCTAATATTCCTAAGCTTAAATTTCCCAGTATAGCCATTTACCAGCAGTTCTTTGTTAGTACAGTGTCAGCTTCCAATAAAGGAGGGCTCATGTGTAGCACAAAGGCAGCAGGAAGTCCATGAACCATTCTCACTAAAAGGACCTTGAAAAGATAAGCAGAGGGTCCAGAATAAATTTCAATAGCTGAAAAGAGCAGTGTCTGCCATAGCTTCATGTTGAAGTTAAGGCAGAATGTACCTATTTATTCTTGACAATTTAAGACCTCATTAACTAGATATTGCTTGGGGCAATTTGTGTTGAGAGAGAAAGCACCCATCAATGCATTTATTAGGTGTATCCCTATTATTAGAACCTTAATATTTTATACTTTATATAGGGTGGAGACAAGACCTTGCTCTATAAATGATCAGGAAGGTGTTTCTTGTGTGTTTAAGTCAGACTAGAAAGTGCCCAACTATGTACTAATAGAAATCCAGTTTCTAAAAATAAACTCTGTGTCTGTTACTTACAATGTTGGCTTCATTGAGAATCTCTTTTACATGGTTTTTCCATGCCCAGAAAAAAAGAGGTGTGGTTCTTACTGTGAACACTGTTTGAAAATCTATTTGATGATTTTGTAGAACCCATAAAACGTCTAAAGATTACTCACAATGCTGGCTTCAGAGTCACTGAAACGATCGTCATGATTGTTTTTTAACTCCCTACAGATGTTGGAAAATTACAAGTCTAGTGCTTCCTAAATATATCACTCTACCTAAGCCTGGCCCCTTTATTTTAATGAATGGGATTCTTTTTAAAAACCTGAAATTGTGCGTGTTTGGTTTATCTGGGCAATAATTAAGATTAATTGTTCAAAGCTCTAGAAAATTGAAACTAACTTGCTATAGTTCATGAACTTCTATCAAAAAAAAAAAAAAAACCAAGGTTTTTTTCCCCTGCTTTTATTGTCCCCTTTTTCTCTTTATGTTTTATTGAAAGATGGATTATGATGCTTATTTTGAGGGGTTGGGGAGAATAGGGCAAATTTTTCCCTGTTACATTTTCTTATAAAACCAGATTCTATGAAGTGAGTAGTAATACAAGAAGAAGGGATATAGCCTACCTTCCTGAGATTTCCTTTCCCGCATTTTGCACATGGGCAACTCATACCCAGAATGATGAAGCCATTTATGAAGGTGACAAATCAAATTGGGAAAAGAACAAGGACTAGGAAGTACATTCTCCAGACTTCTGGTCCAGTGCTCTTGCCACTTAGAAAGAACAATGATGGGAGGGAGACTTATGAAGATAACAAAAATTTAGCAAATTTCTTTAGATCTCTACATGATGCATAGTTTATAGCAAAGCCTTTGGAAAGCTTACATAAAGGAGGAACAATTGAGCCCACCAGCTGAAAGAGAGAAAGAGAAATATATTTGACTTATAATATTTTGCTGATTGATAGGGAAATTTCTGGAGAGGTTAGAATGGACAGCAAGCACTTACAGGCAGAAATTAAGCTGGCCCTTGATATATCTCCCTGCTAGTGAGTCAAATCTACACCAAAGCAAACATATTCACTGGTATTCCAAGATGCAGAAAGCATAGCTTTATCTATGCAAGCCATTTAACTATCAGAGTTCCTCACTGAAACTAACCAGAACTGACTCTGGACAACTTAAATCTAAAAGGAATTTCTCAGAAAGCTTAATGGATACTCACAGAATATGCAGAAAAATTGGAAAGCTAGGCTCAGGACAAAAACCAAACCAAACCAAACCAAACCAAACCAAAACAAAACAAAAAACCCAGGAACCAAGAAAGCTTGAGCATCAGGAACACAACTAAAATTACTCTTCAGGAAACATTGGGATGCACATTATGGCTACAGCTGCATGATGCCAGATATTGCTTCCCACCTCCAATCTTGGAGATTTTCTGCTATTTCCAGTGCGGACCCTGTAACTGTTGTGTCTACTATATGCACCAAGATGGAATCTCCTTTGTCCCTGCATCTTTGCATCACTCACTCTGTAGTGGACTTGTGACAGTAGTGGACTGAGTGTCTGACCGGCAATGTCAAATTTATAAGCCTCTAACCTAGCTGCTGCAAAACCAAGCACCTGGCATCTCTTCCTTTTCTGGACATTGAAAATAATGGGTAATTCCTCATCCCATTCATTGCCCAGGAATGAAGGGGGTACATATCGCAGGCAGCCAACATCACCAATAATGCCATCTTGACAGATGTCCAGGGCAAAGTGTGTTAATATTTTTCAGTTAAGATGGGGGGAAATGGCCATTATTCAACAACATCTGCATAATTAACACTTAAAATGATAAAGAAGAGAAGGAGCTGCATGACTCAGTGATTGAAGAGTTATTCCTCGTCCAAAATCTAGTCCATGCCTACCACTACCTGGTTGCATTATCTTAAATGGGATTTGTTCTGGAAAAGCAAGGTGGATACAAGAGCACTTGGTAAGCCAGGGCTCTATTTGTTTAGGCCTCATTAACATCATCCATGTTGTCATTTGCATCATCTGGTGGGCTTTGATTTCCAATGCCTAATTTGTTACTTCCAAAATCTGAAGCTTCCCTTTTTGAAATCCAAAGAAGCTCTGAAGATGAAGATGAAGAGCAATTAAAAGAAGTTTTGAAAAGGATTAAATATCCAGAAGTTACTTTCAAACTAATTAATAATATATAACACAGTGCCTGGCTATGACATAATATTGAAGGAGTTCTTTTGGTTCTTTGATCTTACATCTGTTTATCTTTCATTGTATGCTATAGGAATCTTGTGATTTCAATGAAAACACAAGACCAGGAATCATGTGACTCTATAATTTTTATGGAAAGTTCATGATTTGGAAGACTGGACTCTAATCTTATCTCTGCCCCAAATCCTGAAATCCTGAGTAGAGTTTACTTTAAAATGCAACTCACTGTGGGCTAATGGGAAAAAAATAAAACCAGCCTTTAGTGATATTCTTGCCACTCAGCCTTTTAGACAGATAATCAACCCTGAAATTATAGAGCGGTTCTTCATTATTAGAGACCAAGGGAGATACTTTTCATATATCTATAGTATTTATGGAACTGACTTCTGGACAATGATGTGTTTTGTAAATAATCTTTGGACAGTGTTCTTTTAATTTGCTGAAATTTCAAAACCCTCATCCTTATCATGAAAGCATATTTCACTATGACTATTTTTCCCAAATGTGAAATTTCTAAATTGTACCAGTCAATACACACCAGCTCTTACGATGTGCCCAAGATCACGTATTCATACATTAATAATCATATTCACAATGCTGCTTATAGAAATCAGTTTCCTAAAAGAAAATTCTAGTAGTATCTGGTGGCATAAATTAGAAAATACAGCAGAGAATGATTTCTAGACCTATTAACATTAAAACATTTGAAAAGAAAAATCTTCAAATTGAAATAGGAATACTACAGAATGCCTTGTATCCTCTTTTGTAACTTCTCAGGCTACATGTTCTTTTTTAAAATTTTTTAATGTTTTTATTTATTTCTGAGAGAGAGAGAGAGAAAGAGAGAGAGAGCAAGCGAGAGAGAGCAGGGAAGGGTCGAGAGAGTGGGAGATACAGAATCGGAAGCAAGCTCCCGGCTCTGAACTAGCTATCAGCACAGAGCCCAACATAGGGGTCAAACCCATGAACTGTGAGATCATGACCTGAGCCAAAGCCGGAAGCTCAGCCTAATGAGCCACCCAGGCACCTCTCAGGCTACATATTCTTAATGGAAGACAATAAGAAAGAAATGTCAGCAACATTTGTGCTAATCTTTGAGGTAAAGAAGCTAAATAGGGGCATCTGGGTGGCTCAGTCAGTTAAGTGTCTGACTGCAGCTCAGGTCATGATCTCATGGTGGGTTTGAGCTCCATGTCAGGTTCTGTGCTGACAGCTCAGAGCCTGGAGCCTGTTTTGGATTTTTGTCTCCCTCTCTCTCTGCCTTTCCCCCAGTTGCACTCTGTCTTTCTCTGTCTCTCAAAAATAAAAAAAATATTTTTAAAAATTAAAGAAGCTAAATAGCTATAAGTAATTTTTGGGCAAAAATGATCATGGCTTCTCAGCCATTAGTCATAGGGAAAGAGGAATAAGAACAGTAAAATTATTTAAACAGCACTTTATATTTAAATATTTTAATTAAAAAAAACATTAAATATGTAAGACCAAAGAAGTAAAGTATTTGGCAATCTAAGCTCTAGGCAACTGAAATTTGCCTTTGGTATTTCATATACCTGTCAAATTGTGGATAAAAGCCATCAATTCTTTTTCTAGTTTTTTTCTATTCATTTTTGGCATTTAGAATAGATTAGTTAATTATTGGGTGTGGATGTCTGTGGTTTGAGTTTTTCTCCCGAGAAATCAATATTTACTTAATAATTTTTAACAGACCAAATTGCTGTCTCTTTTTTCATGGTGGTCCTGATACTTTCCAGTTGTAAAATAAAATCGGCTGAAATTCAAGAAATTCACATGGGTTAAAGTTGAACAGAAAATCTTCGTTCTTTAGAATTGAAACTTGGACTGGTCAGAGCCTCTAATTATCTTTTCCCCCCTAAACATAGGGTTATTTTATTTTGGAGAGTGATCACTGTTGAATCTATGAGTCATTCCAAGACAAGTCTTAATGTGAGTTTTTATTTCCTCCTATTAAAACTTGAAGAGGTGTCCTTAGTTCTCCAATCTCTACTACGCACACAATATAATATATTCTAAACCAGGATTAAGAAGGTGAATGAATTCAGCACTGACAAAAATGAATCCTTTGGCCTTGGCAAAATCAAGCCAATTCATCCTGAGCCAAGATGAAGAATATATTATATTGTTCTGATATATTAGGCCAGCTTTTTTCAATTATTTTAAAAATACCCTTTTAATTAGAAAAGCACAAAATTCAACTTTAAAACATTTTTGCTGTAAAAAGCCAATTCATCTTTAGAAAAGCCAAAGAACACAAACAAGTATTCCCATCTTTCATTTTGCAGAAAAAAGTGATAATATTCATTTACTGAACTATTATCCATACAAAATAAAGCTCTGGACAAAAGGTTAGAATTTAGACAATCTTGGCATCTGGGTAAGTTTAGAAAAATAGGAAAACCACATTAAAAAAAAGAAAAGAAGTTTTTTTAAAAAACTGAAAACAGACCAGATGTTGACTGTTGGATGTCAATGGCAACAAGAGAAAACAACACATGTGGATTCAATGTTCTTTCTGCAGACAGAATCTCAGAAAAACATATTTTTTGAGAGATCTGACCAATTATGTTTGACTGTAAACCACTGTCTAACACACCCTACCACATTCCTATGCCTGGAAAAATAGAAGGAATGGAGATGAATAGGCCTAAGGGATAGGCCCAGTCTTCAAGGAGAGTCAGAAAATTCCCAGTGACTGAAATAAATAAAAACTCACACTGCATGCTATAACTCACCATTAGCATCATACCACGTTTTCATCTACCTGGAAGAAAACTGATGAGATATTTCATGACCTACATATTCATTATTGGGATAGAAATGAGAAAAATAGGTCTTGCATTTATTAATTTGCGGAGAATCACCCAGCTGGAAGGTTAAAAATGGGTTTGAGTTTGGCTGTATTTTCAGTCTCCACAAACTTGTTCCCTTTTAGGTGATCCCTACCCTAATTGGGGTCATTTTCAACCAACCACATTCTAAAAACTGTCTAGGAGATATAAGAAAGAAAAGCCCAGAAGGGATTTCTGAACCTGAGACTCATCATTGTTTTTTTGTTTGTATTAATTTGATTTGCCTTTTTTTTTTTTCTGCTTCATTTCTGTTTGATACTGAAATTAAATTCTCTGGGCTTTCTCCCCCTCCAACAATATTCCAATAACTGGTAGTTAGATCACGAGGTCATGACGTAACCTAATAAACAAGAGTGGAAACACAGAGTCCCTCCTTAGGAGGACTCACAATCTAACACAGGAAGACAGAAAGGTAGTTAACCATGATGATACAGTGCTAGGCAACAGCTGAAAGGCAGGAACGCACAGGAAACCCTGAAAACACAAGTATGGGCACTTATCCAACCAGGCACGTGGGGTGGGGTGGGGAGCACAGAAGTCTTCCTCTAACAGGCACCTGAGAAAGAACATGGAGGCCTAAGAAGGCCTGGGGAATCCCAGAACCTCTAAGTTGTTGCATGAAGAGAGGAACTTTGTTTTGCTCATAGGAAAGTATGGGGCACACAGTAGGTTCAAGGCCATGAATGATTGAATAGATAAGTCCATTTATTTATTAACAGCCATATTTGGCTGTTGAATAAGAATCTATTTCAAAGTGGCAGAAAGGGAAGGAAGCAGGGAGACTGACAGGAGCTCTTGTGTTAGTCTAAGCACAGGATGATGGAGGACTAGACAAGGGCAGTGACAGTAGAGATAGAGGAGTGGAGGTATATTTTGGAAGCTGAGTCAAAGGGACTTGGTCTTTAAGAGAATGAAGGGAGGAGGACTACTGTGTGGCTGAACGCATTCAGCTGTGTTCTCTTCAAATCTAATAGCGTAAATGGGGGTGGAAGATATACCCAAATAAGCAGAAGTATGGAGCATTAGTAGTTAAGTGATTGGGGGTATTTAACTGATGTACTGTTTCTTCTTCTTCTTTTAGTTCTTTAAATATTTATTTATTTTTGAGACAGAGACAGCACATGAGTGGGGGAGGGGCAGAGAGAGAGAGAGGGAGACACAGCATCTGAAGCAAGATCCAGCCTCTGGGCTGTCAGCACAGAGCCTGCTGTGGGGCTCAAACTCACAGACTGTGAGATCATGACTTGAGCTGAAGTCGAACACTTAACCGCCTGAGCCACCCAGGTGCCCCGATGTAGTGTTTCTTCTAACCTTACTCTAATTTTGTTACCATCAGGAAAATATGTTAATGTTTGGCTTAAACATTTTAGTAGTTCTGTTTTTTTTTTTTTTTTTGAAAGACTATAATTGTATTTCTTAGTGTAAGGCTAATCATGGATGATTTTTACTTCTTTATATGTTTTGTCTGAATATTTCACAATGATCATATAATTACAGGGTGGACACATTTTATGTAATGGATGCATCTCTGAAACTCTTGCATAACAATACTTGCAAAATTCAGGACTCATCTCAACAAAGCAGAGCTGTTATTTAACACCTACAATGGTGCTACCATAAGAACAAATGTGAATTACAATTCAGTACAATTTTCAAAATATTATTGGGAGGTGCAGAGATTAATATCACTTTTAAATTGATGAATATATACAGACTTCAAAATAATTTTATGGTAATGAAATTCATATAAGTCAAATGCATATAAAAGGCCTGCACTTATTTAGGAAAAAAGTCTATTTGCATTTTGAGCAATTGTATGTTTGAATAGAAAATAACCTTTTATCTATGATTGGGGATTTTTAATTGCATGGTTTACATTCTGTTCAGACAAGGATGCCTTAATAAGGCACCATGGCCACCTATTAACTGATAGCAAAATGTAAGAGAATTATCAAGAAAAAAATAAAGCCCAGGATCTGCATCGCAAATCAAAACTCAAATGGATTGTAAATGTGACAGATACTTACCTAAGTTTCTAGATAAGTAACATATAAATTATTTTCACAGTTTTGTATAATTTTCTTTAAACAAAAATGGAATTTAAATATACATTGACTTTTAATTATCCCTGTAGTTGTCATCTCACCCGGGCTCTGAGAAGCCAAAGAAACCTACTGAATTTGTAATTGAAAGTTGCCTGGGTAATCTCTGTGGCCATTTGTAAACCCACTGTACCTTCCGTCTCCAAAAAAAGGAACCCTGAGGGCATTTTTTTCTTTATCCATTGAGTTTATCTGTCTGTATGTGTATATGGGGCAGGATTGGGAGACGGGTGTAGAGAGAGGAGGCTTCACCATTTTCATTAGGCTGCATTGGACATAACTGAAGGAATCAAAAATACAGATGCTGAATGAAACAAGATGGATTGATATCTAGAAGTTAGATTCCTTATGGCTGACCACCACCCTAACCTGACATACCACACATCACACGTACACACACACAACTGGTTTCTATCTCTATTTCTTCCTTTATTAGGTCAGAAGTATATTCTTTTTCATACTAGTTCACAGTCGTCAATGTCTTCTTTGACTCTTTCCACTAGCAAGAAACCTCTCTAGAATCTCTCAGATAAACTAAGAGCACTTACTTGCTTCTGTCTTTCAGTAGAATGTTACTGATTTGGGGAGTATCTTGAGACCATACATTCTCTACTTGCTAAAGTAGACTGTGATTGATCTCAAGAAAGACAGGCATGACTTGAAACCTTCTCTGAAGAGCCACCCCCTCTACACACATACCCCTTCATGAAATGTGCAAAGTGGGAGTCAGCAGAGGCCTTCAGAAACCTTTTTATGAAACAGTTTATGGAATGCAGCATAAGTACACATAAACCTAGACAGACATACAAATATATACTTGTTTACCCAGGTTGGAACCCTGAGCCTTGTGAAGTCAGCTATTCATGAGAAGGTATTTCATTATTCATAAACTGGTTACAAAATATGTACTTATTTTCCAGGAAATGTAAGTAGAAAAAGTCACGCCCCTGGTGTTAAATAGAACACTATCTGTGCAGAAGTCATTTGTGCCTCCAAAAATATGACTTCTGGTTACATGCCACAGCTGGTCAAAGGCTGGCTTACATGCTACATAAGCATTTATTTCTTATATTATGCTTACATGTAGTCTGATAAATAGCACTAGGTGTCTACAACTCGTAGCTGTATTTTTATTTGTCATTTGGGAAATATGACTAGTTGTATTAATTTCTTTTCATATGGAATTTTATTTTCCTATTTATCTTCCTAAATGAATCAAATTGTAGAATTTGAGTATAACATGGAAAATGTACATAAAAAAAGATCATATCAGAACTCTGATGCTTTTCTCCTGTTTACAATCAGTGGGATATAAGAAGAATGAATAGTCATTTTGGGCTTTTCTGGAAAATATTTGTAATCATTTCTATGCCACAATGTGATTTTTAGTTTAAGTGAGTGAGGTCCATTAAAGTAGTCTAGACTGATCAAAAGCAGGGGATCTGAATATGCAGGGTTTTTTTTTTTTTTTTTAGTTTTACAAATGCCATACAATTGTTCTTTATGCCCCCAAATTCCTTCATTTTCCTGCTACAAAGTGTAAATAAAATAACAAAAAATTCACTAATTGGGCCCTTACTTAATTGTATAAAAACAGTACTTCTCAAAGGAAGCAAAACAGGAATGTTAACATAGTTCTTCCTTTGAGTCCTCAACCTGTCTGCTACAATATTATTAACAATAGAATTTGAGGACAGAACTGCATTGTTTAAAGTAACTCACCATAGTGTACAGTCTCATCACAAACATAAGAAATATGTTATTAGAAAGATGCTATGTTTTAAGGTAAATTTTGAATACTCATGAAATACTCATTGGGATATAGCTAGATATAGATATAACATTTGATTTAAATCAAAAGAAAGTTTAACTCTAATTTATCCTTACTTAGATATAGCTATAGAAGCCAGTAAAGGAAAGATAAAGGGATGTTTGCTACAAATAAGAATAAATGAGTGCAAATAAAGGAGTAATTACTTTTCAGCTAGAGGAGCATAGGACTTTTAAATGCTTTCCCCCTAACATCTCAACCCCAAAACCAGACACCAAAAGTCTGTGAGAAACTGGTAATGTAATGAGACAATAAACCACTTTAGAACTATGATTACAGTAGTCTACCTGTTTAAAGGTAGATGTTAAAAGATACTTTCTATTACTGCTGGAATAATAATTATTTGAAGTCAATTGACCTCTGGGGATTTCTTTTGGGGTTTAAGTTGCAGTCTACCATCAACGTGCCCCAGTGGGCCAGGGAGGGTCTAAATAGTAAGATATTTGAATGCTCAAGTTATGCTAAAATAGCAAGAAATTCACAATACTCTTTTAAAGAAAAGGATCTGAAAGTATTGCAGGTGTTTGATAACTAGGCATGATTCATGTGGGATGAACACCTGGTTTTATATTTGTAATCAGTATTTTTTTCAAGAAATCAGTGAAATACAGCATAATTCTGAGCAATATCTTTCAATTGATGTTTCTATCTTGATTATTTGTATAAAGGGTATATCAATGGCATAGTGTTAGCTGAATGAATGGAAAGCTAAAATAACATTTTATGATTTAAATCATAAGGGAAATACTTATTTTACTGAACAATGAGTCTAAAAATTGGCTTAGCACCACAATGATATAATCAAAGTTTCTGATTATCAATATTTTGGTTTCACCACTTTGGTATATTACCTTTTCATTTTCATGTGCCTAATTTCATGGTCCCAATAGTATTGCTCAATTATATTTGGAAGCAAGATAGGAAGATGTGGTCAAGAATGACAATGCTAAACTCTTACGCTTATCTCTTTTTGCGTACACCCCTCCCCCCCCTTTTTTTTTTGCTTTCTTACCATATTTATTTATTTTTTAAATTCTTAGTGTTTTTAGAGCATTTTTAGGTTCACAATAAATTTAAGCAGAGGATACATAGATTTCTTGTATATCCCCTGTTCCCACACATGTATATCCTCTTCCATTATCAACATCACTCAGCAAAAAGGTGTATTTGTTATAATTGATGAACTTATACTGCTGTATCATCATCACCCAAAGTCTAGGGTTTACATTATGATTCACTCTTGGTGTTGTACGTTCTCTGGGTTTGGACAAATACGCAAACATATATCCATCATTATTTTATCACAAAATGTCTTTTCACTGCCGTAAACATCTCTCTGCTCTACTCATTATCTTCTTTCCCCACCTCCCAACCCCTGGCAAACACTATCTTATCACTATCTTCACATTTTGGCCTTTTCCAGAATGTTGTATAGTTGGAATCACATGGAATGTAGCCTTTTCAGATTATTTTCTTTCACTTATTAATATGCATTTAAGGTTCCTCCATGCCTTTTTATGGCTTCACAGATCATGTCTTCTTAATGCTGAATAATATTCCATTGTCTGGATGTACCCCAGTTTATTTAGCCATTCACCTAGTGAGGGGCATCTTGTTTGCTTTCAAGTTTTGGCAATTATGACTAAAGCTGCTGTAGACATTCATATGCAGGCTTTTGTGTGGATGTAAGTTTTCAGCTCCTTTGGGTAAATACCAAGGAGTGGATCACATAGTAAGAGAATATTTAGTTTTGTAAGAAACCTCCAAACTGTCTTCCAAAGTTGGTGTACCATTTTGCATTCCCACCAGCAATGAGTGAGAAGAGAACTATTGTTGTAGATCCTTGCCAGGATTTGGTGTTGTCAGTATTCAAGATTTTGGCCATTCTAATAGGAGTATAGTGGTATCTCGTTGTTGTTTTAATTTGCATTTTCACAATGGCATGGAGCCCCCTTTCATATGCTCCTTCACTCTCTGTATATCTTCTTTGTTGAAGTGTTTATTAAAGTCTTTAGCCTACATTTTAATCAGGTTGTTTTCTTATTATTGAATTTTAAGAGTTCTTTGTATATTTTGGATTTAGTTCTTTATCAGAAATATCTTTTGCAAATATTTTTTTCCCAATCTGTGGTTTATCTTCTCATTCTCATGCCATTGTCTTTTACAGAGCAGACGTTTTAAATTTGATGAAGTCTAGATTATCAATTATTTCTTTCATGAATTATGACTTTGGTGTTGTATCCAAAAAGGCATCCCCACACCCAAGGTCATCTAGGTTTTTTCATATGTCATTGTCTAGGAGTTTTATAGTTTTGCAGTTTACATTTAGGTTTGTTACTCATTCTCAATTAATTTTTGTGATGGGTATAAGTTCTGTTTCTGGATTTATTTTTTTCCATGTAGATGTCCAGTTGTTCCAGTACCATTTGTTGAATAGATTATCTATGCTGTTGTATTGCCTTTGCTCCTTTGTCAAAAAACAATTGACTCTGTATATGGTGGCCTATTTCTCTCTATCCTGTTCCATTGATCTATTTGTCTATTCTTTCACCAATACCACACTGCTTTGATTAGTGTGGCTTTTTAGTAAGACTTAAAGTCAGATAGTATCAGGATGCCTGGGTGGCTCAGTCGGTCAAATGCTTGATCTCAGCAGAGATCATGATTTCACGGCTCATGAGTTCAAGCCCCAGGTCAGGCTCTGTGCTGACAGCATGGGGCCTGGAGCCTGTTTTGGATACTGTGTTTCCCTCTCTCTCTGACCCTCCCCTGCTTGTGCTCTGTCTGACAAGGATAAATAAATATTTTTAAAAAATCAGATAGCATCATTCATATAGCACCATTCTTCCAGCTTTATTCTTCTCCCTCAATATTGGCTATTCTGGGTCTTTTGGCTTCTCCATAATTAGCTCTTTAACAAAAAAGCAAAGGCTTTCCCCAAAGTCCCCAGAAAAATTCCCCTTATATTTCATTGACAGGACTGTATCACATGATCACTCCTAACAGTTAGAAAGGTTGGGAAAAATATATACCTGGTCCTTTCATCCTCCAAAGAGGAAAGGAAGAAAAGTTTTAGCTGTGCTTTAGAAAAGCTAACCCTATGGGTTAGCTACATTCAGAATACGGTAAATGACAATAATCTCTTTTTCTAAAAAAATGTTTATTTTGAGAGACAGTGTGAGTAGGGGAAAGGCAGAGTGAGAGAGAGAGAGAGAGAGAGAGAGACAGAGAGAGAGAGAGAGAGAGAGAGAATCTTAAGCAGGTTCCATGCCCAGTGCAAAGCCCAATGCAGGGCTTGATCTCTTGAACTGTGAGATCATGACCTAAGCCAAAATCAAGAGCTCAACCCACTGAGCCACCCAGACTCCCTAATTACAGTAACCCCTTAATAGGGGGTTGCTATGTAAACTGAGGAGTAAGGTCAGCTTTTCCTACATAGGATGGAAGAGTTAAAAGAGCTTCTGCTACTAATTTTCCACCCGGTCCTCTGCTCCCACATTTTATGCTATGTTGTTGATTTTATTTTATACTACTAGGTTTAAGCCAGTAATTCTCAAAGTCATATTTTACTAAACACAATATCTTTAACATAGTGTATATAGTCATGATAGATGATACTTAAAATCATTATTTTATACTAAAACAAATATGAATGAGAAAAATAGAAGTATATAAAAGTTTGGATGAATTTTATAAACATAACATTGACTAGACAAAAAAGACACAAGTGAACATGTGTCATATGATTCCAGTTACATAAAGTTCAGAAGTAGGCAAAATTTATATGGTATTAAGTCAACGAATGGCTTCTCTGAGGACAGGGTAGTGACTAGAAAGGAGTATGAAGGAGACTTCTGGGATATAATAATATTCTGTTTCTGGACATAAGTCATGAATGTGCAAGTATATTTGTTTTGTGAAATTCATTAACCTATATACCAATGATCTGTGTGTGTGTGCGCGCGCTTCAATATGATTTGCTCAGAACAAGCAAAAAAGTAATAATAAAGACATTTAATTTAAATTGTCATGGCTTAGAATTTGCTAAAGTAAGTTTTGGAGATTTTAATATTCAGGTTTCTCAGTGACCTTTCTTTGTGTATTACCTATGTCAAATGAAAGCTGCATTTCTCCCAGAATTAGGCTCATTTCGTCTCAACTGATTGTTTGAGGTGAATTATTTGGAAAACAGAAAATAAATAAATAATTAGAGATATGTATACATTCATATGTGTGTGGCTGTCTGTATTAGAATTGTTGAGAAGCTCTGATCTAATTTTTTAAATTCCCACAAAAATATTTGTATAAAGCGTCCAATTTAGGTTGCATGTTTTAAATTGGAGCATCATGAACTCTACAAACACATTTTCTATGTAAATTTTTATACATAGTATTCATATCCCCCATAGGAGGAATGATGCTTTCTGTGGAGTTGAATGAAATTCACAAAGCAGGAGTTTTTAGGGAACACTATAACTATTGTATTACTTTGTGAAAACACGGTACTCACATTTTCACTGCAAGGTACTCTTAAAATGTATTAATGACTTACACGGAAAGGGACTCATACTCATTAGCCCTAGACACTATCATAGTAAAAGTCCATTTTTCTACCTTGTTATGCAAAAGTGTGATTGATTTAAATCTTAAGATAGTGTGTCTGTCTTCAAGTAGATATAAACCAGCAAGGAAAAAAAAATTACATGATGTAGCATGAGAAGTAAATCTTCTAAAGACTGTATTTGATGTATAATCTGCATAGAAACTTGTATGATTCTTGTCTATTTATCTGAAGAGGAAAAATGAAAGCTACATTTCCAGTTTTAAAGGCTATAACTAAGTCTTAGGAGTCATAAGAAAGAAGAAAATGCTGAGATGTGAAAACAGTGGGCTAAAGAGTCTTCTGTGAGAGACAGTGTGGTAGAAACTAAATAAGTAGGATTAAAATTCGTTCCTATGAACTGTCTCTGCTCAGTGTATTTCTCCATACATGAACCTAAACTCTTGTTCTAATGAACTGGACAAGGATTCCTTTCTTCTCACCATAGTCTCAAACACATCCTTGACTTACGCCAAAATGGACAAAAAAGAGTGATATTGCACTGGCAATTCTGGCTTCAAAAACTCGCCTCTTTATGCCTGTATATTATTTCCTTAAATGAATTACCAGCATTCCGGAAGCAGTCTCCTGACTTTTATAACAAAAAAACAATTCACTTCTAATCTATAAACCCAGACAGAGAGTTTGGTGATGTGAAGGAGACCTTTCCAATACTATATAAATCTATGAAATAGAGAGTCCTCCGTAGGAGCAAATAGAAACAAAGAATTATATTGTCCACTTCTAGCAGTGGGAAAACATTATACATTATCACAACTCAATAGTGTCCTTTTTTAAATGTCTACTTATTTATTTTGAGGGAGGGAGGGGCAGAGAGAGGAGGGAGAGAATCCCAAGCAGGCTCAATTCTCAGTGCAGAGCTCGACGTGGGGCTTGAGCTCACAAACTGTGAGGTCATGACCGGAGCCAAAATCAAGAGTCAGATGCTTCACCGAACTGAGCCACCCAGGCATCCTTTATTTTTTTTATTTTTTTTTTTTTTAATTTTTTTTTTTAATATTTTATTTATTTCTAGGAGAGAGACAGAGAGAGACAGCGTGAGCAGGGGAGGGTCAGAGAGAGAGGGAGTCACAGACTCTGAAACAGGCTCCAGGCTCTGAGCTGGCTGTCAGCACAGAGCCCGACGCGGGGCTCGAACCCACGAACCGCGAGATCATGACCTAAGCGAAAGTCGGACGCTTAACCGACTAAGCCACCCAGGCGCCCCTACATCCTTTATTTTTTTAATTAAAAAAAAGTTTACATATATTGCCACCCAATGTTACATTACTTTAAGATGTATGACACAGTGATTTTACAACTCTGTATGTTATGTTATGCTCACAACAAGCATAGCTACTGTCTGTCACCATGCAATGCTATTACAACATCATTAACTGTATTCCCTGTGCTATGCCTTTTTAAAAAATTGTTTTTTCACAAAAGACAAACTTGTAAATTTATTTTGTTTCCTTGCCTAGTTATACTCAAGGAAAGCAATTTTGACAGTATTATTCTTTTTTAATTTTTTATCCTAATATGAAAACATTATCCTAGTATGTAAATTAGAATTCTATTACTTTAAAACTGTTACAATTTATAAAATTAAGCATACTCTTACCATGTGACTCATCAGTTGCACCCCTTGGTGTATAAAGAAAGGAGCTAAAAACTTATATCAACACAAAATCTGCACAAAGCTGCTTATAGAAGCTTATTTTATAATGACCAAAACTTGGAAACAACCAAGATGTCCATCAGTAGGTGAATGAATAAATAAACTTTAGTACATCCAGGTAATAGAATATTCATCACTAAAGACAAATGAGTTGTTCAATCATAAAAAAGATACAGAAATGTCAAACGCATATTACTAAGTGAAAGAAGCCAATATGAAAAGGGTACATACTGTATGATTCTAAATATGTGAAATTCTGGAAATGGCAAAACTATGGAGACAGTAAAAAGAGGAGTAGTTGCCAGAGGTTAGGGGGCAGGGAAGGATACATAGGCAAAGGCCAGATGATCTTTAAGGCAGTCAAACTGTTCCATATGACACTGTAACGGTGAGTACATGTCATCATACATTTATCTAAGCCCATAGACTATAAACACCAAGAGTGAGCCACTGTGTAAACTATGGATTTTGGATTATGATGTGTCACTGTAGTTTCATCAATTAACAAATGTACTACTCTGTGGGAAATGTAGATTACAGGCAAGGCTATGCGGGTGTGAGAACGGGAGGTATATGAGAAATCTCTGTGCTTTCTGCTCAGTTTTGCTATGAACCTAAAATTGCTCTAAAAAATAAAGTCTATTAAAAATGAACACACACACACACACAATCTGTTATAACTACACTATGTCAGACGCTACTCCCCTCAACCAATTACTGACATGAAAATATACAAGTCATTTGCCATGCCAATATCTTCAAACCTAAAATTAGATTTCAAAAACAAAGTCTGAAAGGAAAAACCTTCTTTTTATTTTTTTTAAAGTTTACTTACTTTGAGAGAGACAGAGAGAGAGAGAGAGAGAGAGAAGGGAAGGGGCAGAGAGAGAGGAAGAGAGAGAGAGAGGATCCCAAACAGGCTCCACGCTGTCAGCACAGAGCCTGAAACAGGGCTCGAACCCAAGAACTGTGAGATCATGACCTGAGTCGAAACCAAGAGTCAGACACTTCACTGACTGAACCACCGAGGCTCCCCACAAAAAACCTTCTTGATCTTATTGCATAATCATTTATTGCATCAAAAGTATATCCTACATTCCAGTTAGTAGCTAGAGGCTGTATATAAGTTGAGTTATTGCTTCTCAAATTAAATTATAACCCTGATTATTTGCAGAATTGCAGAAGAGTATGAAATATCTTCATTTTATGTTTCTGAGAAACTTAATACTTCTTCAAATAGCAATTATTAAATTTTCAGATCTCTATAAAGTTATTTCAGCTAGAAGGTGTTATTAATAGAAATATTATTTTTTGACTCAATTTTCTTAAATTTATTGGCAACCTATAAGTTTTCATTATATATTCTCTTTATTTTTTTTTTAAGTTTGTTTATTTTGAGAGAGTCAGACACACACAAGAAGGGGGAGGTCAGAGAGAGAGGGAGAGAGAATCCTAAACAGGCTTCACGCTGCCAGCACAGAGCCCAACATGGGGCTCGAACTCATGAAACCATGAGATCGTGATCTGGGCCAAAAGCAAGAGTCAGATGCTCAATGGACTGAGCCATCCAGGTGTCCCTGTTCTATTTTAAATACCTTGGTTATTGAGGGAAAACTATTTCTTAATGCAGGAAAAATTGAAGAGGATATTTCCGACCTAAAATATCCAGGAAACTCCAATCAGTTAAACATATTGCATGCATATGTATAGTTTGTTAGAATTTTGAATTGGTCATTCTTCTTTATAAAGTAACTTTTCACTTATATTTTGGTTATATCACTCATTTAAAATGTCTTAATTCCAGGGGTATCTGGGTGGCTCAGTCAAGCAACCGACTTTGGCTCAGATCATGATCTTGTAGTCCAAGTGTTCAAGCCCTATATTGGGCTCTGTGCTGCCAGCTCAGAGCCTGGATCCTGCTTCAGATTCTGTGTCTCCCTGTCTCTCTCCCCCTCCCCTACTCTCTGTCTGTCTCCCTCTCTCTCACTCTAAAATAAATAAACATTACAAAAATTTTTTAAAGTGCTAATTCTGATAACTTGAAGGCACTTAACTGGAAATGCCTGAAACTCTGGCACTATAAACTATCCTATAAAACATGATTTGTGCTTATTTGAGCATATGTATAATAAACAAAAATATATAGTAGTCATTACTATGAATAACATTTCTCAACTTATAAACATATATATCATAAACATATATTAATATGGGTCTTATGTGTCATAATCATGTTATAAATTATTTAATTGTAATTAAATACAAATGTTATGTCCTCACATATAAATATAACAGTATATTAACATTTAAGAATCATTAGATACAAAAGCTAAAAGGATGTTGAAAACTGATTGCTTTATTGAAAACTTTGTATGAAAAAGCTAATGAGGTTTAAATTTCAGTCCCCTTTTTATTATAGAAGAACTTATGATTCAGTGATACATTTTAGCTTATGTGCCTAAAAGTTATACCATATCTACAACTGCAAATTCTGAACTATGATTATTGGAGTATTGAATAACTAGTAAGGTTAATCTGAGCTCACTAATGGCAATTATTTTTCGCATATCATTGTTTGTTTGTTTTTTTGGTATACAATCATAATATCATGTGACTTGTTTCTGAACTACTTTAAGCAAAACAGAGGAGTTTGAAGTAAGCTAATAAAGAGAAAGTACTCATAAGCCCTAGGGCTCTAACATATTAAGCATATATAATAAATAATATCATCTGTGATGTACGATATATATGATATTCCTCAGAGTTCAGGAATTTAATAATATGTATCATTTTTTGACCTTACCATGAAAACTGGCTTTAAACTCACAGTGAGCTTTGGTCAAAAGCATTGGAGTTTGACCTGGTGGGGGTTAAAATCACTCCTTTATTTAACTCTACCAGTTTTTCCACAATAGGAAATGTATGAAAGGGAAAGGAAAGGACCTGTGTTCTGGTTAATGACTATAAGTTCACAGTCTTTTGAAAAATAATGCCTGTGAACCGTTGAGGAGAATGTGGGGGAAGTGATAATGGCGCTGTCATAAACTCAGGACTGCAGTGATTAGCTTACATATAATCACCCAGTCACTTTTCAAATGTCTTCTTTGTGTAAAAGAATCAAATTTCCTCTATTAGGATAATATGTCCTTGGTAAGATGCCTAATTTTTGTCATAAAAATCAGAAAGTAGAGTCACTGTACTTAATTTAAATTCAAGTTTAATAGAACACACATCTGTAGGGCACAATATATCTGCTTTGAGAGTACATACCAGATGTTTGAGAGATTTTTCTTAATGAAAAAGTATTATTCACTTGCGATATATTTCTCCATTTTCAATAATTTGATCTCTGAAAAGTCTCATGAACCAGTCTCATTGAAGCACAAATTCAACCAAGGCCTCATCTAATAGGTTTTTAATCTTTTGATTTTTCAAACAATAAAATAAGTAAATGGGTTTGATAATCTTTGCAGAATGTCTCCCTTGTCATGATGAAACACCTTGGTTAGTAAATTAATCCAATCTGCCTCTCTTAGAACATCTTTTACAAATATTATCTGAATCTGCTGCATATGCATAAGCAGTTATTTTTGTCTGAACGAGGGGCTTCTCTCTACCCAACACAAGCAGAAAGATTTGAGTAAGTGTGTATTTCTTTCATAGCATGTATTGTTGGTATGCTCTAGAGAGGTTTTTTTAAATTGCAAATTATAGAGAATTACTGCATCTTCACTATATATTAAGTCTGTATATTATAAAATAGAAGCTAGCAAGTAACATTTGTATTTATCACTTACTCTTTTGATCTGCTTCATTTTCTATTTCTTTCCACTTAAGTTATTATATATACTTGCAATATGCTGCCCAAATCACCAAACAACTCTTCTTTTTTCTTTTCATCTGGCTTCATTTTCCTTTATTGGAAATTTAACTCCATCAAGAGATGGCAAATGATCGCTTCATTGCCTGAGACATTAATTTATTGTATCATTTTATAATCCAAACTCTTCTGAAGATTCAGATGTGTGGAATTTTTCTTCCAAATTTTCTTCCAAAAGGAATTGTTTTCAATATAATGAAGCACTTGCATACTGAGAGTTCATTTGCTGTTCAGCCTCATTTTCTTTTATTTTACATAAAAAAAAAACCTTTTTCCTTCTGTAACTGTTATCACAGAATATATTCTCACAGAAACAGTAACAGAACTAAATGTCTTTTATCAGTACTTCCAGAAGCTTCCTCTAGGTCCTAAGAGAGTTTCTAGGCCAGGTAAGAAAGCAGTTTCAATTTCTACCCTCCCTCTTGAGGAGTGTTTTTTCCTCCTTGATTCTTTCTGAATCTCTATGGAATTGCCTTACAAGTGTCTCCACCCAGCTTTTATTTCTTTTCTGTTTTCTGGGATTTTGTTAGTAACGTTGAATTGCAAGAGATGGAAAGGTTGGGGAGAATGTAAAGTGAATTAAGGTGAACCCAAAATGTGTTTCCCCTCAGAGCAGATATTCCTAAGTTGTACAAATTTTCCTCACCCTCATTTGCAAGAAACCACCTAACAGTGTGCTAAAAGTCAGTTTGCTGCATGTATCCCAAAGATGCATATCATTGACTCCTCACTTTCTGTAAAGCTCTTGATATTTTCCTCATTTGAGTGAAAAGACTGAAGGTTTTTTTCAACTCCCTTTCCCCAGGCCTCCTCTCCTTTACTTGAAGAGCCTCCACTTCCATAAGCATTGGCCTTGTCAGGTCCCTTTTCACTCTCTGTTTCCTGTGTACAAACCTGGTTGGTTACAAAGGTCATTAGACAGGCTGACCTGACCTAGTAAAACCAGGGATTCAAATTCCAGCATTTCCAATTAGCTGAACACAGTAGGAAGCACATCAGTAAGGTATGTATTAATTAGGTTTGTTTCTCTCCTCCAGACTCTATCAAGCATCACATATAATTTCCTGTTTGGGCACAGTTTGGAATCACTTTCACTACTTAGGACTCTCCTCCTTGCCTCTCATTGGTAAAGATTTTCTGATGACAGGAAGTTGAATGATTCATTCTCTTTCTCTGCTGTCCTTTCTAGCACTGTAATCTTCTATAAGCATATTACATAAGATAATAAGGACACATGGGGTTCAAATAAGGGTAACAATAGCCAGATCTCCCTCTCTATTCAGTGCACAAAGCCTTGACATCTGAGGACCCTTCAGATGGTGATGGAGTTATGTAAGGGACTAGAGGGAACCCTAGTATGAACTACTAATTAGTAGGAGGGAATAGGAAAGCATCAGTTTGGGGGAACTTCAGTTTAGGAGCTTTATTTTTGAATACCTATAGCCATATTGAGTTCAAACATGGAACTCAAACATTATAGTAGGAATTCTTTTCTATATTAATATTTATAGACTTGGTAGGTAAAGTAAGAAGATAAGAGTCATTAAAATTTGGAATGACCGAGTGCAGATACTTATTAGCTGGCTAAAACACGCATGGTTGTAAAGCACATCACTCTAAACTAGAGTTTAACCTAGTGAATTTAATTTCCTCTCTGTCTCTCTGTTTGGTGGATGAAGTTGCTGGATAGGCCATACTAAGGGCGAGATCAGAAGAGAACCTAGAAATCTCTGAGTAAAATCTTTCTTAGAAGGACAGTACAGAGGGTTGCCATGAGGAAAAGAGGATGCTGTTCTAACACGGTCAGTTAGCAGGGACTAAGGATATGAGTCTATGAGAGAGGAAAACTTTTACAATAACCGATAGCTCCAGAAGCGTGCTTTCCCTAGAAAGCAGACCTAGGTAAGAAAGGAGAGAGTAGGTTACTAAGAACTGCAGTGCTTTGGACTCAGATTGGCAAGAGGCTGGAGAGACTATTCCCCAGAAGAACTGCTGCCAAAGGTTTCCTTTTGCTTCTGTTGCTCATGTCTGCCAAAGGAAGGACTTGGCATTGGCCATTACTCCAGGTATATTAAGGAGCCTAAATGTAAAACACCAAAAACTTGGACCCTTTTGAAGAAAATATACCAAAATATCTTCATGATTTTGATGGGGAAGCTTATTTATTTATTTATTTATTTATTTCTAGGAGAGAGAGAGACAGCGTGAGCAGGGGAGGGTCAGAGAGAGAGGGAGTCACAGACTCTGAAACAGGCTCCAGGCTCTGAGCTGGCAGTCAGCACAGAGCCCGACGCGGGGCTCGAACTCACAGACTGTGAGATCATGACTTGAGCCGAAGTCAGACACTTAACCGCCTGAGCCACCCAGGTGCCCCAAAACCTCTTTGACCTTGGCCACAGCAACTTCTTACTCAACATGTCTCTGGAGGCAAGAGAAACAAAAGCAAAAATGAACTATTGGGACCTCATCAAAATAAAAACCTTCTGCACAGTGAAGGAGGCAATTATCAAAACTAAAAGGCAATTGATGGAATGGGAGAAGATATTTGCAAATGACATATCATATAAAGAGCTAGTATACAAAATCTGTAAAGAACTCAGCAAACTCAACACCCAAAAAACAAATAATCCAGTGAAGAAATGGCCAAAAGACATGAATAGACAGTTCTCCAAAGAAGACATCCAGATGGCCAACCGACACATGAAAAAAATGCTCACCATCTCTCATCATCAGGGAAATGCAAATCAAAACCACAATGAGATACCACTTCACACCTGTAGAATGGCTAACATTAACAACTCAGGCAACAACAGATGTTGGTGAGGATGTAGAGAAAGAGGATCTCTTTTCCACTGCTGGTGGGAATGCAAACTGGTGCAGCTACTCTGGAAAACAGCATGGAGGTTTCTCAAAAAATAAAAAATAGAACTACCCTATGAACCAGCAATTGCACTACTAGGTATTTATGCAAGGGATTCAGGTATGCTGTCTTGAAGGGGCACCTGCACCCCAATGTTTATAGCAGCACTATCAACAATAGCAAAAGTATGGAAAAAGCTCAAATGTCCATTGATGGATGAATAGATAAAGATGTGGTGTATACACACACACACACACACACACACACACACACACACACACAATGGAGTATTACTCAGCAATCAAAAAGAATGAAATCTTGCCATTTGCAGCTACGTGGGTGGAACTAGAGGGTATTATGCTAAGTGAAATTAGTCAGGAAAAGACAAATATCATGTGACATCAGTCATATGGGGACTTTAAGATACAAAACAGATGAACATAAGGGAAGGGAAGCAAAATAATATAAAAACAGGAAGGGAGACAAAACATAAGAGACTCTTAAATATGGAGAATAAACAGAGGGTTACTGGAGGGGTTGTGGGAGGGGGGATGGGCTAAATGGGTAAGAGGCATTAAATAGATAGCATCATTGTTTATAATTACAAATGCCTGGAGAAAATCTCCTCCATATCCAACATAAAAAAATGGTTTATTCAAACAGAATACTATTCGGCAGCAAAAATGAAAAAAAAATGCCACATAGATAAATCTTACAAACATGATATTGAAGCAAGATGCTGCAAAAGACTAGGTACTGTGTCTGAATCCATATAAAGTTTAAAGATATGAAAATGATAAGCATATTGTTCAGGGATGCATCTGTATGAATAAAAGTCCAGAGAAGTATATAGAAAGATTGAACAAATATTTCAGTGAAGGGAGGGATTGCGAAGAGCGTGCTAGCAGAACTTTCCATAAACAGGTTTCAACTCCATCAATAATAATAATCCCAGCTGGAGCATGGAAAGGAATTGTGGTTTTCAATTTATTCTAACAGAGAGCTATTAACTGGATTTTTACATTTATCTAAGCTGATAATCTCTGCCTTTCCTGGGGTTTTCTCCCCCCTTTTTTTTTTCCTTTTCCTTGTTTTTTTTTCCTTTTTCTTTGCTTTTTTTTTTTCTTTTTTGCTGTTGGAGCTTCTTGGAGTGACAGTTTTCTAAAGATGGATTTGTTTAATTTTTCTTTGGTCATTTAGAATCAGTGGATTCCATTCTTAAATTCTTGTAAGATGTATTAACTACATACTTTCCTAATGAAATCTTTTAATTCAATATTTCAGTCTTTCTCCTAGACATTAAAATGACTTTATTGTATTTAAACTACCAATTAATAAGCCCCTTATTATTCTATTATAAGTAATTACATTATTTTTGTAAGCAAATCCCACAAAGTGGAATTTTTAATACCATAAAATTAAGTTTATTAGTATAATTTACCAACGTCTTTGCTCACTGTTCTTATTATATCCCAAAACTTTCTTTTGGGTTCCTTTGTCTTCTCTCCATTCTCTTCTTGCTAAATGTGTCATGTGTCAAGAGTCATTTCCCCTTCCCTTAAATGCAAAAGTAGCCTTGATTTATCCAGAAGGTGAGGAGGGTGGGGTAGAGGGGAGAAGGCTAAGCACCTTTTTGTTTCTATATTTCAAATCATGAAACTAATCCCAACTAATCTATGTCAGTTGGGATAATTAAATTTCCTTTGCTGGCGATTAGCCTAGAATTGGGCATTTGCATTGAATGTGGAGAGATATATATCAGGATAATATTTAAGGATGTCTTCTCCCCCTCCCTGATTAAGATGGAAGGTCTTATGAAGAAAGCCTGTTACTTCATTCAGCCTTCTTCTTCCATTCAATGTGGAAATTATTCCAAAAGTGCAGCAGCCATTTTGAGGCCATGAGGAGACACACACACACACACACACACACACACACACACACACACACATCAAGCATTATGTTAATCTTTCAGTATCCAAATGTATTCATATATGAAATATGTGTCAGTATCCTTAGTATGTTTATTTTATGTTATTTAATGCTTATTTATTTTTGAGAGAGATAGAGAGTGCAAGGGAGGTAGGGGCAGAGAGAAGGGAGACAGAGGATCCTAAGCAGGCTGAAGGCTCTGAGCTGTCAGCACAAAACCCAACGTGAAGACATTAATCTCCAATCCACAAACTGCGAGATGCCTGACTGACTAAGCCACCCAGGCTCCCCTTATTATGCTTATTTTAGGGCTTATCAGGTACTTAAATGTTGTTTTATCTAGACTAACTTAATTCTATAGTCAATTTTGTTTGCTATACTTTTATTGTAGTAAAATGTACAAACCATATTTATCATTTTAACCATTTTCTCCGAATATAGTTCAGTGGCATTAAGCACATTCACATTATATAACCATTACTACCATTCATCTCTAGAACTTTAATTTTCTTCCCAAACTGAAACTCTGTACCTATAAAACACTAACACCCATTCCTGCTTCCCCCAATCCGCTGGCAACCACCATTCTACTTTCTTTCACTATAAATTTGACTACTGCTGTACTTCATATAATTGCAATTATACAATAGTTGTCCCTTTCTGACTGACTTATTGTCCTGACTGATGTGTAATGTCCTCAAGTTTCATCCACATTGTAGTATGTGCAGAATTTCCTTTTCTTTTAAGGGTAAATAATATACTATTTATGTATATACTACATTTTGTTTATCCATTCATCTGTCAGTGGACATTTGTGTTGCTACCACATTGGGGTATTATGAATAATGCTGCTCTGAACCTGGGGATGCAATATCGGTTTGAACCCCTCCTTTCAATTCTATTTGGTATGTATACCCCAAAGTGGAATTGCTGGGTCATATGGTAATTCTAGGTTTAATTTTTTTTTAATGTTTATTTATTTCTGAGAGACAGAGAGAGATAGAGATTGAGCAGAGTAGGGGCAGAGAGAGACGGAGACACAGAACCCAAAACAGGCTCCAGGCCGCAAGCTGTCAGCACAGAGCCCCATATGGGGCTCAAACCTATGAACCATGAGATCATGACCTGAGCTGGAGTCAGACACTTAGTCGACTGAGCCACCCAGGTGCCCCTCTAGGTTTAAATTTTTGATGGACTCTCATACTGTTTTCCAAAGTGGTTATACCATTTTACAGTTCCACCAGCAATGTACAAGGATTCTGATTTCTCCATGTCTTTGCCAATACTTGTTATTTTCAGATATTTTTATTTTTTAAATAATATAACCATCCTAATTGATGTTAATGCTATCTTTCTTACCATTAGATTTCTTATTGTATTTTGTAATATTCACTTTGTAGACTCATTTTGTGGGGAAACTTATTTGAATATTTTGGGTTTATTAATGTTTTTGTATTCTACCCCCATACCTCTGCATACCTGCTCCTGGCTAGCAGATTTGTAGTGGCAAGATCCGAGGTTTCTCAGTTCACAAGCAAGTCTTAAAATGATGACTCAAGACCTATCTCTGGTTGAATTGTGGCTGTCACTCACTCTTTGTTTAGTCAGTCATCAGGGTTACTCAGAGTCCTTTCATTTCCCTAGGTCCTTAACTCTTTGTAACTTAGAACTCTAACAAACTTTCTTGTTTCCTCTTTATAAGAGTGACAGACTCACTCTGCCACCCTCCATCTCCTAGCCTTACAGGGACCTTGAATACACACTACCATCTTTCATGATTGAATAACCATTATCCTATGGAGTTCCTGAACAAAGGTGCATTACCTGTTTTATGTTCCCACCTTAAGCCAGGTTCGTTTTTAACTCTGCTTTCTTCCTTCTATTTTTTAAAGTTTTCATACATTTAAAAGTTTATCTATATATATCTATATAATATATTACTATATATAACATATATAGTATATGTATATATACACATTTGATATGGAATATGTTTGAGTGTACCAATTAAATTGCAAACTTTCTAAACCACCTGAATGTGAAGTTGCAAGATTTTTTAAATGATGTGATTCCTCATGGAACATTCTTCATGGATAGATCGCATGTTAGGCCACAAAACAAGTCTCAACAAATTCAAAAAAATTGAAATGATACCAAGCATTTATTCTGATCCCAGTTCTATGAAACTAGAAATCACCACAAGAAAAAAATTTGGAAAGAATACAAATACATGGTGGTTAAATAACATGCTACTAAACAAGGAATGGGTCAATCAAGAAATCAAAGAGGAAATTAAAAAAATACATGGAGACAAATGAAAATGAAAACACATGGGTCCAAAATCTTGGATGCAGAAAAATATGTCTTAAGAGGGAAGTTTATAGCAATACAGGCCTACCTCAAAGGCAAGAAAAAGCTCAAATAAACAACCTGACCTTACACTTAAAAGAGCTAGAAAAAGAAGTACAAACAAAATCCAAAACCAATAAAAGGAAGTAAATAATAATGATAAGGGTATAAATAAACAGGAACAAAAACAAAGCAAAACAAAATAACAACAACAATCAAAAAACAGATCAATGAAATCAGGAGCTGGTACTTGGACCAAAAAATCAACAAAATTGATAAACCTTGCAAGATTCATTAAAAAGAGGGAGAGAGAGAGAGAAAGAGAGAATGGACTCAAATAAAAATCAGAAACGAGGGGCGCCTGGGTGGCTTAGTCGGTTAAGCGTCCGACTTTCGCTTAGGTCATGATCTCGTGGTTCGTGGGTTCGAGCCCCGCGTCGGGCTCTGTGCTGACTGCCAGCTCAGAGCCTGGAGCCTATTTTGGAGTCTGTGTCTCCCTCTCTCTCTGACCCTCCTCTGCTCACGCTGTCTCTCTCTCTCTCTCCTAGAAATAAATAAAAATATTTTTAAAAAATCAGAAATGAAAAAGGAGAGGAGCACCTGGGTGGCTCAGTCTGTTAAGCAACCAACTTTGGCTCAGGTCATGATCTCATAGCTCATGAATTCAAGCCCCACGTCATGCTTTGTGCTGCCAGCTCAGAGCCTGGAGCCTGCTTCAGATTCTCTGTCTCCCTCTGTCTCTGCCCCTCCCCTGCTCACGCTCTGTCTCTCTCTCTCCCAAAAATAAGTAAACATTAAAGAAAAAAAATGAAAGAGGAGAAATAACCACCAGCACCATAGGGATACAAATGATTATAAGAAAATTTTGTAAAAAATTATATGCCAACAACCTTAAAGAAATGGATAAATTCCTAGAAACATAAATTATACCACAATTGAAGCAGCAAAAAATAGAAAATTTGAACAGATTGATTACCAGCAATAAAATTGAGTCAATAATTAAATAAAATTCCCAACAAACAAAAGTCTAGGACCACTCAGGTAAATTCCATCATACATTTAAAGAATGGTTGTGTATTTATTCTTGTCAAACTATTTCAGAATACAGAGGAGGAAGGAAAGCTTCCAGATTCATTCTATGAGGTTAGCATTACTCTGACACGAAAACCATATTAAGACACTGAGGGGGAGAGAGAGAGAGAGAGAGAAATATGGGCCAATATCTCTGATGAGCATAGACACAACAATTCTCAACAAAATATTAGCAAACTGAATCCAATGATACATTAAAAATATTCACCATGATCAAGTGAGATTTATTTTTGGGTTGGAAATGTGCTTTAATATTCACAAATTAATTAAGATGTGATACATCACATCAAGAGAAAGGATAAGAACAATATGACCATTTCAATAGATGCACTTGCAAAAGATGTATTTTAACAGGGCAAAACATTCATTCATCATAGAAACCCCCAACAAAATGGGTTTGGAAGGAACAAACCTGACCATAATAAAGTCCTCATATGAAAAATCCACAGACAACGTTAAATTCCATAAGATCAGGAACAAAACAAGGATGTCCACTCTAATCACTTTATTCAACATAGTAATGGAAGTCCAGGCCACAGCAATCAGACAACAAAAAGAAATAATAAGCATCTGAATTGCTACGGAAAAAGTAAAACTTTCACTTATTTGCATATGACATGATACTACATATAGAAAACCCAAAATACTCTACCAAAAAACTACTAGAATAAATAAATGAATTGTGTAAGGTCGCACAATACAAAATCAATACACAGAAATTCATTGCATTTCCATACACCAATGATGAAGTAGCAGGCAGAGAAGTTATTAAACCATTCCATTTATAATTGCAAGAAAAATGATAATGCCTAGGAATAAACTTAAACAAGAAGGAAAAAGACCTGTACCCTAAAAACTATAAAACATTGATGAAAGAATTGAAGATGACACAAAGAAATGGAAAGACGTTCCATGTTCATGGATTGGAAGAACAAATATTGTTAAAATCTCCATATTACCTGAAGTAATCTGCAGATAAAATATAATCCCTACCAAAATAGCAATAGTATTTTTCACAGAACTGCAACAGATAACCATAAAATTTGTGTGGAACCACAAAAGACCCTGAAGACCCAAAACAATCTTGAAAAAGAACAAAACTGGAGGCACTTCAATCCTGGATTTCAGGAAATACCAAAAATCTGTGGTAATAAAAATGGAATGGTACTAGTACAAACAAACAACAATAACAAAAACAACAAACAGACACATAGCTCAATAGAACAGAGATTCAAGAAATAAACACATAAATATATGATCAATTCATCTTCAAGAAAGGAGGCAAGAAATTCGGTGGGATAAAGATGGTCTCTGCATTCAACAAATTGTGTTTGGAAAACTGGACAGCTTCATGCAAAAGAAATGAAACTGGACCAGTTCCTTATGCAAACATGAACTGAAAATAGCTTAAAAGATGTAAATGTTAGAATTGAAGCCCCAAAATTCCTAGAAGAGAGCACAGGCAGTAATTTCTCTGACATGGCCATAGTAACGTTTTTCTAGATATGTCTCCTAATGCAAGAGCAACAAAAGCAAAAATAAACTATTGGGACTGCGTCAAAATAGAAAGCTTCTGCACAGCAAAGGAAACCATCAATAAAGCTAAAAGGCAACATACTGAATGGGAGAAGATATTTACAAATGACATATCTGATAAAGGGTTAGTATCCAAAGATATATAAAGAACTTCTACAACTCAACACCAAAAAACCCACAAACAGTCCACTTAAAAATGGGCAGAAGCCATGAATAGACATTTCTCCAAAGATGACATACAGGTGTCCAACATACACATGAAAAGATACTCAGCATCACTCATCCTCAGAGAAATGCAAACCAAAACCACAGTTAAATGCTTTGTGAGAATGGCTAAACTCAAAAACACAAGAAACAAATGGTGAGAAAGGAACCCTCGTGCACTGCTGGTAGGAACAAAAACTGGTGTAGCCACTGTGGAAGACATAAAGGAGGTTCCTCAAAAAATTAAAAATAGAACTACCATATGATCCAGTAATTCCACTACTGGGTATTTACCCAAAGAACACAAAAACACTAATTTGAAAAGATCGGTGCACCCCTATGTTTATTGCAGAATTATTTTCAGTAGCCAAACTATGGAAACAGCTCAAGTGTCCATGGATAGATAAATGGATAAAGAAGTATATTCTATTGTATATATATTCTATAAATACATATACATATAAATATATATTGTATAAATATGTAATATATAAATAAATATAAATAATTATATTTTTGTATAATAAATATATATTTATATATATAATGGAATATTCCTCGACCATAAGAAAGAATTAGATCTTGCCATTTGAAGCAACATGGATGTATCTAGAGGGTATAATGCTAAGTGAAATAAGTAAGTCAGAAAAAGACAAACTACCATATGATTTAAGTCATATGTGGAATTTAAGAAAGAAAACAAATGAGCAAAGAAAAAAGAGATAAATAAACAATCAAACAAAAAACAGACTCTTAAATATAGAGAACAGGTGGTTACCAGAGAGGACATGAGGGGAGGTGAAATAGGCAAAGGGGATATAGAGTATGGTTCTTGTGATGAGCACTGAGTTATGTACAGAATTATTGAGTCATTATATTATACACCTGGAGCTGACACTCTTATGTTAATTATGCTGGAATTTAAATTTAAATACACAAATTAAAGAAATATGTAATAAAAACATGATGTGATTCCTTTGCTCCTGTTAAGGCTAACAGAGTCATTTAGCAAATTTTTCTATTTAGTGCACCCGCTCACCTATATGTTCAGGGCTGGCATTGCCTTAGAAGTGCATAAAAAGCAGGACTAAGAGGTTGTCATTAAATGCAGTTGGCGTTTTGATATTTGAGCCTTAAATTTGTAGTATTTACTACTTTTCCTACTCTCTTGTTTCCCATGGATCATTTAGAATCTGTTAGACCTTCATCCAAATTTCTTACTTTGTTTCCCCTCCATTTTTAAAAAATGATCTTCTAGCTGCCTTTCTGGTTTATGAATAACTGCTTATTTTAATATTTATGTATGACCTGATTTCTGCTTTATCTTCTTGATTTATGACAGACTTTTCATACCTTTTCACTCTAGAATTTTAATTGTATGTTTGTGTTTAGAATTTAGGTTCTATTTCTGTTTATGAGCTTCCTAGCTTCAGTTGTGTCAACTTGCTCCGTATTATGGGTAAGATCCGATAAAGAAGGTTCAATGACAGGCCTTTCAGGAAAAGCCATAAAAAACGTATGTAATTTAAGCCATTTTATAAAAGAATCAGTCATTTTGTCTCTTTCAACTTTCTTTCACTTATAACTTTGATTAATTGTAAAGTAATAATTTTTTGATGAGTACTTTTAAATATAACAAGTTGTGTCTATAATACATTTACTTACAATTTACTATAAACTTGGCTAGAAAAATATTTCTGTAAAAAAAGAAGGGCTATGGAAGATGCATGTGAGAATCCAGGGGGATTTATTCATTCATTAATACATATTTAATGAAAGTCTCGTTCTCATGCATCGTAAACATAAATATGGATAAAACAGAGTCCTGGACTTCAAGGAGCTCACAATCTAGCGCAATGGCAGACATGTAAGCAGGTAGTTCCACATGGAATGTGATAAATGCATAATAGTAGGCACCACAGTTGAGAGGGCTGCTAACTTGTCCAAAAGAGCCTGGTAAAATGTCACAGAAAAGCATTTTTCCAGCTGCATTTTATAAGGTGGTTAGACCCTTTCATGTATACAGTGTGAGGAAAGGCTTTGTAGGGAGAAAGTCAGCAGGTATGAAACATTTGAGGTTTATCTTATGTTCAGAGGATGACCATGGGAATGAAGTGTCAAGTGTGTGGTATTAACATTAAAAGATTAAATAATAAATGGATGTTTGGACAAGATTATGTACTTACTAAAGGATTCAAATTTTATCCTGAAGCTTTGGAGAGCTCAGATATCCATTATAGAATGGTTACTTGAGGGCAATAGGGTCCTCCATGTAAGAGGCAGAGTGGGAAGGAGATGGATCTAGAAGAGGAACCTATCTCAATAACCTAGTCACTAATGAAGAAAATGAACATGGATTTGAGAACATGGCTGAGATAGGGTTGTTGGGCTTTTTGATTATAGCAACAATGACAAAGAAGTTGGATAGTGTCCTTCAGAATATCTAAAAGTTATAAGGACAAAATGTTTTGAAGATGAAAAAAAATCTAAGGCTGAGAAGAAATACATGACAGGGGGCTAGAGAAGTCAGTCTCCACTGGACAGTTTGGTGTCATTCTCTTTAAAGTTGATGAGAATGGGGCCCCTGTAACTGCATGTGTACAGCCTGCATGGCTAGATGCAGTCAAAAGTAGAGCAGCCCCTAATGTGTGTTGACACTAGAGTAAAATTTTGATGGGCTGTTGCCTATAAAAACAACTTGATTAAACATGTATTATAAAACCCAAGGGCCCTTTCAAGGTACAGTGATTTATCAATGAAGAATTTGAATAAAGAGTGGAAAAGAGGTACTTAGATATATAGTTATTGTCCAGTCAATGCACACAAAGATTCTTCATAGTGCCTAGCCACCACTTCTTCCTGTCCAGTCTAATGACCATCTCTTTATTATCAAATTGATTCATTAGTATCTAAATTGCTGTTTCTGGCTAATTTCATATCTCCTATTATTAGAAATGAACAATGCTATTGTTACTCATAATGCTATGTCTTCCCAACTTTTCTGAAGGGAAATAATAAAGATTTTTTTCTTCAGTTCTCTATTACAAAAATTTAAATATTGATTACATTATACTCATGGTGCTAAATCAGTCATTGTGCTTCGTGTGAATGTTGGCTGTTATTGATTATTTCAGAGATTGGTACTTGGCTTCTTTGATGATGACCACAAATGTAAGTCTTATCCAGGGTATGGTGAAACATGAATGATAATTCATTTTCTGATCTTGTTAAATTCATCATTCAGAAGTTTATAGTATAGATATTGAGCAACACATCTTCCAACTGTGTCTTTTCTTGAGCTCTTTAGACTGTCATCTCTGCATTCCTAGAGTATTATTTCTTCCATTATTAACTACACCCTTGCCATTCACACATCACTACCAGCAAAGAAGATAGGTGAGGGGTCCATGAGTGGAGTGAGGGGTCCTTTTTGCACAAAGAATGTGCATCCTTTATGTAGTACATCTTAAGAGTGACCAGGAGAATATAATGTTACCACGTCAACCAGAGACAAAGAGAAGACCAATAAGAAGGGCCCATTGGCATTGAAAAGTACTTCCTTTCCCAGTCTCAAAAGCCCTTGGAGGAGACAGCTATGGTAGCTACCCCAGAGGAGTCTCTGAATGTGGCACAGAGCATGTGGTGGGGATGGGATGATCATCGTGGGTCCCAGCAATGAGGGGGTACATTTTACAAAGGATTTTGGCCACTATTTGGATGCTGTAGACCAGGGATATAAATGGCTTAGAACCAACTGACAGATCCACACACAGGGCTCAAGCCTAAATGTCAAAAATAAATGATTGGTAGCTCAGAACAAATCTGATGTACAACATAAGTGAGAGTCACCTCATAGTATGTCAGCACTGGTCTGCATTGAGTTCACTACTATGAAAGAAATACCTCGCCAGCCAAGGGGAGGGATATTCTTATCAGGCTATCTTCTTGGCCTCTACACATTATCCACCGAGTTCCTTGGGGTATCTAGTTAATCTGATATCTGAAGTAGAAGGCCAAAGAATGACCCAAAAGGGAGAAATGGGGATCTGTTGTAGGCTTGGAGCACTGAACCCAGGCTGTTCTTCAGGCAGTCCAAGCTAGTGGAGAGGGACTTTAAAATTTGAATTTGTGTGTGTGTGTGTGTGTGTGTGTGTGTGTGTGTGTATGTGTGTGTGTGTGTGACAACCAGACTAATGCATGACCAAGTCTGGGCTCATGGACCCTCACTCAGATTGTACTTCTAACCTAAGCTGGTCTCAGTCATAGCAGAGGGAGACTAAAAAAAAATTTTGGAGAGGCCTTCAAAAGCATGTGGCACCATGAGGAATGGGTTCCAGTGCAGCACCTCACTTGCTTACTCCTAAGGCATTTCTGATCAGTAATACTGATTCAGAGCAGATGAAGGGTTTTTGTTTTTGTTTGTTTGTTTTGGTATTGGAGTCAAAAGCTAACAGCTATTAAGCATTTTGGATGTGCCAAGAATTATGTTAACAAGCTTTACTATATTATGTCTTTAAATTAGATAATGATTTCATATAGTAATTATTAACTCCTCATATATAGGAGGAAAGTGACTTTAAGATATTGAGGTATTAAGTGTCACACCAAAATTTTAGAGCCAGAAATGAAATCTGAGTCCATGTGACATCACAACTCATGCTTTTGAGAATGATTCTAAGCTTCCTATTCTCCAAAGTGGGAGATAAAGTAATGAGTAGTCCTAACTAACCTGATTCCAGTCACGCGTCCTCCTTTAATCAAGCTCTTCCTTGTATCAAAGACATTGGCTGTTTGTCACAATCAGAACTACTCGTGGAGACTAGAGCATGCTCAATCTTAACAAACAGCCAAACTGAGAAACTCGGTGTCCTGCTATAAAACAGAAGGTAAAATAGAAAATATGGATAAAAATAATTTCTATATTTGTAGTGTTATAGAGAATTATTTTGTATTTTTTTTCTTATCCATGTGAGCTGTGGACAGGAGTTTAAAGTAATATAGGAAGACAAGATGCAGAAAACAATTTTTACAATGCTTTCTTAAAACAAGATTTTAGATGTCCATTTTGGAAGTAAATCTTTTCCCATGCATTTAGAATAGTGTAGCATCTGGCTTTGATTAAGTAAGCCAGTTGTCTGGGGACAAAGTGGAAGGACAGGAAAATTCTGGTGAGGGAAAAGAAAGAAGACAGCCTCCAGCAATAATACAAGACTTCTTTTTCCACTAGTCTCTGCTGCTCCAGTTTTGTGGCTTTTGTGGATTTAACTTTTTCAAGTGGTAGCAGTGTTTATGCAACTTCTATAATCTCCTCCTAGACAGTTTTATCAAATTTTTTGACTAAATCTCCTTTCTAGTCTCTAGACCCCCATCCCTAGAATGATTGAGTTCACTGCCATTGTATCCTTCTTAGGGCAGTATTGCTGAACTTGTCTATAAGCTGAGAAAGGGAGTACCAAGAAGCCCCAAAGTAGATCATGCAGGTGTCAAAAGCATTCCTCCATGCTCCCACTATAACTGCTGCTCTGCCCCCATCTGGTGATCAAGGCCAATTACCCCTGGCCTGATGTTCACTCCTCTTGCCTGTTTAGCACAAGGAGCTATCGAGTGGGTTCATGAAGTTCCTCACACTGTTTGGCTTAAAGCTGGACTCCTAACATGTGTTTTTAATTATCTAACTCTTCCAAACCCCTGGGCTCACGTTGCTGCCATGCCAGCCTTGCTGTTCATTATTATAACTGCACTCACTTGTATTCTTACAGTTATACCTTACCATCTGGCCTCTATTATTTCCAATTGTTATTGTCCATATTGCAAATGATGAGCCCAGCTCTTTGAAAACTTGACCTAGAAAGGAGAGCCTCTACTGAACTTAGTGATGCCAAGAGCACATTCCAAGGGTCAGCATGTAGAACAGAGTCCTCGGGGAGGTTTATAGCCATACAAAGTATATCCATTCTAAAATGTGTACCTCTCTGGGCCTTTAAACCCTTTCTTTCATCCTCTATCATGGCAACATTCCAACTTATTTAAAGTGATCTGTCACTTTTCCCATGTTTCTAAAAGCCATCTAGGTATATATGTACCATCTCCAGACCTTTCTCAGGTGTGAAATTCTGTATTCCAAAAGTGTATGTTCTGCCCTTGTTCAGTCCTTCAGCCTGATAATCTAGACCCATGAGTAATCTCCCAGATCCTTCCAATACACAATAGCTAGTTCTTGAAGGTTTTTCCTTCCCTAGCTGACCCAGAATATTTATAGCCAGGTCATTTGGGGATATAACCTTAGTTTTTGGTCTAGCAGCCAGGAAAGGAGGTTGAGGAAGACCCTAAGGCAAGGTGGGGGAGAGGGGAGGGGAGTAAAATGTTATATTTTAAGGGAGAGACACCTACAGGAACTTCAAGGGACTAGAGAATGGTAGAATTTATGAGGAAGATGTAGGCCATTTCCATAGGCTCAATGAGTCCAGAGGAATCTTGGGATTCAAGTTTCATGCACATTAACATAGATGTGCCTATTCCATGTATAGGATTGTTTTCCTTCACAAAACAGATGGAATATGGCATAGCAGGCCTACCCTAGCCATACCTTTAAATTTTTTTGGAGCTTAGCTATTCTGACAATCAAGGCCTGGGCCTCAGCATTTTCTACTTTCTCAGTATAAGATATACGAGCTTCCTTATATGCTGCCAAGAAGATCCTCTGGCTTTTGTACTTACTTTTTTAAAGTTTTATTTAAATAATCTGTACCCAAAATGGGGCTCAAACTCATGACCCTGAGATCAAGAGTTGCACACTCCTCTGATTGAGCCAGCCAGGTACCCTTTGTACTTAAATTTTTATTGCTGGTTAATCACTTTTGGCTTTTTGTTATCTTACTCCAGAATTTCAACTGAGCTTAGTAATAGCCATTTAACTCCATTCTACTCATAGTTACTACTTCCTCGGGATCAAACACCTAATATATCATTCCAGCTAATGTATTTTCCTCCTTCAACAGAATTCACTGCTGGTGAACAATTGCACTACTACCTTGTCCCAGGATTATCTGTACTTCTTGAATGAAGAATGAGTGCCTGTTGCCTGCTAGGCTTTAGGTGACCCAATTCCAAAGTCCCATAATAGCATTTGCCTTCTTATATACTACCTTAATGTGGGCCATCACCTATCATAGGTTGAGTTTTTCAGGAAGCAGACACTGAGATAGATTTTAGCATATAGCACATTAATTAAAGAGTACTCTAAGGATCAACACCTATATGAAAGACGGAATTAAAGCAGGACTGAGGAGAGGGAGAAGTTGAATTCTGGTGAAGTTTCATCAAAGCCCTCAAATGACTTCTTGGTGAGCCCTTCAGCCAGGATGACCTTTGAGAATCATCTTGAGTAAGAGAGAGGGGTCTGAGTAGCGCCTGGGTGGCTCAGTCAGTTAGGCATCCGACTCCAGCTCAGGTCATGATCTCACAGTTTGTGGGTTTGAGCCCTGTTTTGGGCTCTGTGTTCACAGCTCAGAATCAGGAGCCTGCTTCAGATTCTGTATCTCCCTCTCTCTCTGCCTCTCCCCTATTCATGCTCTGTTTCTCTCTGTCTCAATAATAAATAAACATCAAAAAAATTAAAAAAAAAAAAAAAGAGGCGGGGGCTGAGCACTTAAATCTCTGCATTGATGAGTCATTGTATGCAGACTTCCCTGGAAGGAAGTGTTGTCTTGGATGAGGGGATTTTCCAAAGGGGATGGACCACAAGGGGCCCATCTTACAGAGGACTCTCAGGTCTTAGGGAAATAAGTGCTTCATTCCTGAAGAGCAATTTTGACGTCATAGTGTGCACCACAAAATCCAAATGAAATGTAACTGAATACTGAGCTAGGGGTATGGTCCTTTCACTTATTTCCTGAGCTATTGACATTGGGGAATAGGTTATGTAGCACTTCCTAGTACTGGCAACAAGAAATTGTATAAAACTAGAAGAAGACTTCAGCAAAACTCTTGATGTCATTTTCCCCTTTTCCTGTAAGTGAAGAACACATAGTCCGGTGAATATTTATCTCTATGGAACATTCGAAATAAGAGACATTTGAACTAAGAAAGATATAATAGTTTCTGTCTTGGAAAAAATAATCATAGGAATATGCCCAACTGGTGACGTCCTTTTTCCCCCCCAAATAAGTAAAAATCAATTAACATTAGGGAAGTTTAGGGAGAATCCATTCTATTTAAGTAATATAATAAGGTATTTTTCCAAATTTAAATTTTGATACAAATTTTTAAATAGATTAACAATATTATTTCAGTCTCGTATATTTATAATTAGAGCAAAAATGTGAAAAATATTAAAATACTGTGCCCATTTCTTTGTATTTTTCATTTTTGCATCAAGTAGCTCTATAATCATTGTTTCAGAACCTCATGGTATTTAATCTTTTCACTTTATATTCAGATTCTATAATAAAATAGATGATTATTAAAAATAAAATATTAATACTAAAAAGAAACAGAAATCATATAGTAAACAATGTCTCTCATTTTGCAGATTAAAAATCTGAGATTCAATTAGGTTATCTAATTTCCTGGATGAAACTTAAAGATTTAGAGGTAGAATTTGGATTTAACAGGAAAAGGAGACAGAATGATAGATTTACCTCTGAAGGTTAGGTTTCTTCTTCTACCTGGTAATCCTTTTCAATATAGTGTTTCGTATGATCTTTTCTGTTATGTACTAATACTGTCAAAAATTAAAGATGAACATTTGAAAGAATAGTAGTTTCTTTTCCTAAATTTTGGACGACTGCCTAAACAAAAGAAAGAGGAGATATAAAATCTGAAAGAATGGTAAAACTTTCAATTACTTTCTAAAGATCCATATTTGATTATGTGTAAGGGCCGACTTAATGGAGTATGTTTAACAATAACAAATTTAAAGAAAGAACTCAGACTTGTCATAAAAGAGTTACCTAATTTTTCTTCTTCCTTCCTCTCCACTTCCTCAACATTCCTTTTTAGCAATGTGTAAGGAAAACCATTTCAGATGAAAATAGGATCAGAGAATTCAAAGTCCACTTTCAAGATATGCATACAGCTATGTCAATAAAAGCAAACATAACACTTACATTTGTGAATTCCTTACTGAAAAATTCTTTAAGAGTGGAAAGTTCTATATCTAGTGAGATCCAAGCACTTCAGGCATTCATTTAACAAGAAATATTAAGTTTATAATATCCATATAGGTGCTGATGTCTTTCAGAAATAAACATTGCTTAATTATTCAAAGACTATAAAATTCTATTGAAGTATAGTACAAAGAACTAAGTAAACATACAAGTTAATGGACTACCTGATAACCTCTACAAATGAATATTGTGCACCTGTTTTAACATTTAATCTCCAGACTACATGGAAACAATAGAAAATGCTATAGCCAAAGGTTGTCCTTTCTATGCCGCCTCTACCGTGATTTCTTTGCTCTATCTCTGCCTCCCCTACCCCCTTTCTCTGTCACGTCAGATCAGATCCTGTTCACTCTCTAAGGGCTATTGTAAATCTGATCAGTTTCTTAGGGATGGCTTTCCTCTTACCCTCCTCACAGTTTATGCCTTATTACCTGTCACTTGCTCTTACCAGCCTTCTTCACATTTCTCAGGGTCCCAACTATATTAATTTGGTCTCAACAACACTGTCATCTCCTTAAGGGTTGTGACTCTGCTTGAGGCCTCTCTTGGCACCCAAAAAACACCTTCCACTGTTGCCTCACATTTCCCCTCAAAAAGAGAAAATACCTAAATATCCTTTTTGGTGATAACTTTGTCTATAAGCTAATAGAAGGAGGTCAAGGAAAGAGCAAAGTATTTTCAGGAGTAAATAACACCTAGGCCACCTACAAAACAAGAGCCTATGGGAAAGACATATGGTATTTTAAAATTTCATAAAGGAATATTGGGGATAAGAAATTAAATTTATTCTAGCAAAATAACTTTCTTCTTCCTATGATCTTGGGTATTTCATTTCACTTCATTCTGTTTCATTTGACTCCATAAAACTGTGGTTTCCTTTCTACTGGTATAATTTTCTCTTATTGTTTACACAGGATGATTGCATATTTACTCTAGAGAGGAAAGAAAATATATATTGAAAGACCTTTGTCATTGACCCAGCTATGAAGCTTTAATCTATTAAGAGTAGCCTTTTAATGCAGTGAATGCTTTTTATCTTTGTGTAAGTTACTCTTTGGCATGCCGAGAGCAGACATCAAAAGGACCCTAAAGCTCCCTTACAATTAAGTAGTCAAGCCTTTTTGGGATTTTCTGGTAATTAGTTGATAAAAGATCTGTCCAAAGCTAGGAGTTGTGAGTATCCCAATGATAGAAAATATCTTACACTTAGAATGCTTTCATAGAGAACCCTTCCCTTTTTAAAAAATTTTTTTAATGTTTTATTTATTTCTGAGAGAGAGAGAAAGAGACAGCATGAGCAGGGGAGGATCAGAGAGAGAGAGGGAGATACAGAATCTGAAACAGGCTCCAGGCTCTGAGCTGTCAGTACAAAGCCTGACACGGGGCTCGAACCCATGAACTGTGAGATTATGTACTGAGCTGAAGTCAGACGTTTAACCAACTGAGCCACCCAGGCACCCTGAGAACCTTCTCTAAATGGCAGCATTCCTCTGAAGTTGGATATGTGTATCCCAAAGATTGCTGCTTTATAATTACAAATGTTCACCCACATCTTTTATTATTTTTATTATTTGGTTTTATTCCTTCCTGACAGAATCTCCCCCAGGAAATAATAAGTGAGGACTGGAAGGATTTATGTTCAGAGGTTCAGAAACCTGTTACCTAATATGTGTTTCTCTTCTGAACATGTTAAAGATTTTCTCTTGGGATCTGTGCCTCTCCATGCAGTTCTCCTCACCCATTCTTCTTTTGTTGTTTATTTATTCATTTTTGAGAGAGAGGGAGAGAGAGACAGAGACAGAAACAGAGAGAGATAAGAGGAAGAACAGAGAGAAAGGGAGACAGAGAATCCGAGCAGGCTCTATGCTGTTAGCGCAGAGCCAGATGTGGGACTTGAATTCACAAACTGAGATCATGACCTGAACTGAAATCAGGAGTCAGATGCTTAAGGGACTGGGTCATCGGGTGTACCTCTCCTCATCCATTCCTTAGTGCACTTAACTCATGTTTGTTATTTAAAAGTCAAATCACTGGAGTCCACTTTGTTATTAAAAGACATCGTTACTGTATCTCCCAGGAACTAACGCAAAAACTAACTTTAACTGTATTCTTAATGTCGATAAACTGGAAATACTCCAGGATCCAAAGCTAGGCAAATGAATTAACAAACTGTGGTATATTTATACAATGGAATACTACTCAGAAAAAATAATTGTTTCTTATCCATAAAAATATGGATGAATCTCAAAGCCATTAGGCTAAGTGAATGAAGACTTACCCTAAAGAGTATATACTGTATCATTCCATTTATATAAAAATCCAGAACAGACAAGCTTAATTTATGGTATATATAAAAAAAAATAAAAACAGTGTTTCCCTCAGGAAATGGAGATCAAGACTGACAAGGAAGTGACATAAGGGATGATGGTAATATTCTAGATTTTATTAGGAATATAGATTTCAGAAGTGCATTCACTCTTGTCACTGAACAAATGTACACTTAAGATTTGTCCATTTTGTTGTGTGCAAGTTTTACATAAAAATACAAATATTCAAACCTTGATAATAATTTATGCCGAAATCTGTAGACAGAAATAAACCATCTGCTTTGAAATGCATCAAAAAGATTTGTTGGATTGAGGGATTTTCGAATAATGACTAGTGAGGTAAGTGATATAATAAAATGTTAATGGAAAATATAAGTGTAGATGTATATAGGTGTTCACTGTAAAGTATTTCAACTTTGTGGTATGTTTGAAATTTTTTTAATATTATGATGGAGAAAAGGAGAGCACTAGCTGATTGTTCTTGTTAGTTTATTCTTAGTAAATCTCACTAAATTTCCTAGAATTTGAGTGCGCATACTATTTTTTTGGCTTATGGTAAATTTTATAACAAAAATAAACTCTCAGTATCTATCAGGAAAATAGACACTGGGTATATGAATATAAGAATGTTAAATCTGCTATTTGAAATTTTGTTATATAGAATGACTTATTATGTATTATATGAAAAATTCAAACTTGGCTATGAAATAAATCCCAATGGTCTATGAATTAAGTCTAATTCTCCTTATGGGTTAAAATTTTCTAAATAAAATGACTAGGCACCTAAAGAGTTTTCTAAGATTATTAAAAATATAAAACTTTAAAAAATAGTCTGAAGCCCTAAAATTGAAGGTCTGCACCATCTGGAGGGAGGATCAGTCTTCTGCATTTCCCCAAGATGGTAGAATTAGCATAATGATCATACTCTTTTTAGTCATTATCTCCTTAAATCCATCCACAATCTCATTAAAACCTCCCCCAAACTCTCTGACGGACATAATATTAACAATATTTAAGGCATGTTTTTGTAGAAAACCTTCAGAAACATTTATTTCCCCTTTTTAGTATCTATTTTTATATATTTGAGATTACTTTTTAAAAATTTTAATTTCACTATAGTTAACATACAATGTTATGTTAGCTTCAGGTGTACAATATAGTGATTCAGCAATTGTGTAGATTGCACAGTGCTCATCATAATAATTGTACTCTTAATCCCCATCACCTATTTCACCTATCCACCTACCAGCCTCCCCACTGGTACCATGTGGTGCCTCCGGTAACCATTAGTTTGTGTGGTTAAGATTATGTATTTTGGGGTTTTCTCTTTTTTATTTTGTTCATGTGTTTTATTTCTTACAAATACCATATGATTTCATCATATGTAGAATTTCTCTGACCGAGTTATTTCACTTAGCATTATACTCTATAGATCCACTACTGTTGTTGCAAATGGGAAGATCTCATTCTTTGTGGCTAACATCCCAGTGTGTGTGTGTGTGTGTGTGTGTGTGTGTGTACATACCACCTCTTCTTTATCCATTCATCTATCCATGGACATTTGGGCTGCTTCCATAATTTGGCTGTTGTAAATAATTCTGCAGTAAGCATAGAGGTGCATATATCTTTTCAAAGTAATGTTTTTATATTCTTTGGGTAAATACCCAGTAGTGGAATTATTGGATCATATGGTAGTTCTATTTTTAATTTTTTGAGAAACTTCCATAGTTCCTCAGTGGCTACACCAGTTTTCATTCCTACCCAACAGTGCAAGAGATTACTTTTCTCCATAATCTCATGAGCACTTGTTTCTTGTGTTTTTGAGTTTAGCTGTTCTCACAGGTGTGAGATGATATCTCAATTGTGGTTTTGATTTGTGTTTCCCTGATGATTAGTGATGTTAAGTGTCTTTTCATGTGTATGTTGGACACCTGTATGTCATCTTTAGAGAAATGTCTATTCATATCTTCTTCCCATTTTTAACTGGACTGTTTGTGGGATTTTTGTTATTGAGTTGTATTAAGTTCTTTATATATCTTTGGACACTAACTCTTTATCAGATATGTCATTGGTAAATATTTTCCCCCATTCAGTTTGTTGTCTTTTAGCTCTGTTCATGGTTTCCTTTGCTGTGTAGAAGCTTTTTATTTTGATGCAGTCCCAATAGTTTATTTTTGCTTTTGTTGCTCTTGCATTAGGAGACATATCTAGAAAAATGTCGCTATGGCCATGTCAGAGAAATTACTGCCTGTGCTCTCCTCTAGCATCTTTAGAGCTTCAATTCTCACATTTACATCTTTTAATCTGTTTTCAGTTTATGTTTGCATATGGTATAAGAACCTGGTCAAGTTTCATTTCTTTTGCATGTAGCTGTCCAGTTTTCCCAGCACCATTTGTTGAAGAGACTGTCTTTTTCCCATTGCATATTCTTGCCTCCTTTCTTGATGATGAAGTCACCATATTCCTGGGTTTATTTCTAGGCTTTCTGTTCTGTTCCATTGATCTATGACTCTATTTTAATGTGCTAGTACCATTCCATTTTCATTACCGCAGCTTTGTAGTAGATCTTGAAATCCATGATTGCCATACCATCAGTTTTGTTCCCCTCTTTCAAGATTGCTTTGGGTCTTCTGGGTCTTCTGTGGTACCATACAGTGTTTAGTTATTTTTTTCTAGTTCTATGAAAAATGCTGTTGCTATTTCAATAGGGGTTGCATTACATCTGTAGGTTACTTTGGGTAGTATGGAGATTTTAACAACATTTGTTCTTCCAACCCATGACCATGGAATATTTTCCCACTTCTTTGTGTCATCTTCAATTCCTTCATCAATGTTTTATAGTTTTCAGCATATAGGTCCTTACCTCCTTAGTTAAGTTTATTCCTAGATATTATTATTTCTGGTGCAATTGTAAATGGGACTGTTTTATTCATTTCTCTTTCTGCTACTTCATTATTATATTCATTAGTGTATAGACGTAAAATGGATTTCTGTATATTGATTTTGAACCCTGCAACCCTACTGAACTCATATATCAGTTCTGGTAGCTTTTTGGCAGAGTCTTTTTTTAAATTTTTTAAACATTTATTCATTTTGGAAAGACAGAGAAAGAGCATGAGTTGGGGAGGAGCAGAGAGAGAGGGAGACACAGAATGTGAAGCAGGCTCCAGACTCTGAGCTGTCAACACAGAGGCCAACACAGGGCTCAAACCAACAAACCATGAGATCATGACCTGAACTGAAACCAAGAGTCAGAAGCTTAACTGACAGACATCACAAACCATGAGAAGTCGGATGCATAATAGACTGAGCCACCCAGGCACCCCTTTGACGGAGTCTTTAGAATTTTCTATATATAGTATCATGTTATCTGCAAATAGTGAATGTTTTACTTTTCTTGTATCAATTTGGATGCTTTTTATTTCTTTTTGTTGTGTGATGGCTGTGGTTAGGACTATCAGTACTATGTTGAATGAAAGTGGTGATCGTGGCCATCCTTGTCTCGTTCCTGATCTTGGGGGAAAGGCTCTTACTTTTTCCCCATTGAATATGATGTTAACTGTGGGTTTTTCATGTAAGGCCTTCATTATATTGAGATATATTTCTCTAAACCTACTTTGTGGAGGGTTTTTATCAAGTGAAACCAAGAGTCAAAAGCTTAACTGACTGAGCCATGCAAGCCCCTCCCCCCCACACACAATATTTTTCATATAAATGTATTGTAGTTATTTTTCTGGATTTTATTTGTTTGGTAATTCATTCAAAAACATTTATTGAGTACTTTCATGTAGTATATATTATGTGAGGAACTAAGAAAATATGGGCCAGCCAAATAGTAATGATTCCTGTCCTCATGAAACCTCCCATTAACAGGGATAATAGACATTTTTAAAAGGTACACAAGTCAATAAGTAATCACAAATTGTCTTAAGGAAAACGAAATTTATGAAGTTTGAGAAAGTACACTGGGGTGCCTAATAGTTATTTCAGTTTTAGAAGACATTACAAGTAACTCTGTATCCTTTGGACTTTATATCTACATGTTTCTTGCTCCTATCTTTCAACAGAATTATAAACCAGAGGTGGAAATCTTTAGTTTATTATGTTTATATCCTCATGTAACAATAAATATGGTGTCATGAACAAAAAGCACTCAGTAAATATGTATTCAATAAATTAATTATTTTGTATATGTTTTTGGTTTATTCTTGGGATTTTCTCATTTTTGTTGGTGTTGGTGTTGTTTTTTATACTTTCCATTTCTTTCATAACAAAAAATTTATGGTGAACTCAAAATCTGAGTGTAATATATAAGGATAAATAAAAAGAAAACAAAATAGGAAGACTGATAGGTATTGCTAAAGCCTTCCCTTATTTCTTAAACCTCTTGATTTACACATTAAATTTTTTTCTATTTAATAGTTTTTTAAAGTATAATGAAATTGGCTTTCACCGGTCAAAGTGTTATGGTCTCTAGTTTCATTATTTTCACTCACTATATCTAAAAGTGGTATGTTAACTGTGTCTTTTTAAATAAAAATATTCTACAAAATTTCTTAAGTTAATTACAGCAAGAAGTCAAAGCTCTAAAGAGAAGTCAGAGTTCCATACTTCTGACCTGTATCACTATTTTGTATTTTTTTGTTAATTTGCAAGACTATACACACACATTCTTCAATAGCAATGAGGTGTTTACAGGCTTTTGAGAAATTCATAAGGTAGAGAAACAATAATAATCATCCTATAACAAATATGACTGTTTGACAAATATTCAATTGTCAATTGACAAATATGACAAATATTCAACCTTCACAATTAAGTGTCACTATTTGTGCTCTATAAGGCACTTCCAAAGACGTAATTATCCTTGATTATAAATTGAAATCACACTTACAATAGGGTCTACTTAAGCCTTTCTCCCTCCAAATGCATTGTTTCAGTCTGGTTGTTTTTCATGGCCTTAAAGGTAATACTAGTATAAAATGTTGTGGGATAAATGAGAAATATTAAAAACATATTTCAGCAAAGTTAATTCACAAAGATTCTAGATTTCATTTCTTTAGTAGTCTTCTGAAATATAAGGCAGTTTGAGGTATAGATGTAATATTTAAGCATATGGCAAAAGTCCTAAAGAAAAATGAATGTCTAAATTTATTCTTCATAATAGCTTGGTATTCAAACTTCAATAATATGTTGAGAAATGCTAGAAAAATTCTTTTGTACTTAGTGACTGATTAAATCTTGATTTCTCTTTACCATGGGGGATTAAATCCTATTAGATATAAACCTTTAATGAAAGGAACTGTGCTTCATATTGATTTGTATCAATATTCAGTGTCTTCTACAGTGAAGATACCCGGTAATTACTGGATGGATGCATGCATGCATGCATGTATATATGCCAAATGGCCTTCTCCCTCATCAATGTTCTAAGGAAATGCCATCTCATCTAGCCTCCATGGTGCTGGTTTATTTTTATTTTTTAAATAACTCTCCCATGGTTTGAGCAGAAGATGATAACTTTATAATGAAAAGATAAAAACTTTAAAATGAAATAAAAAGTTGGTCTTTTACTTCTATTGTAAACTCATCGGACCAAGGCAAAAGCTAGACTGCAAATCATCTCTCATCTCCCAATCAAATAAAATGCTTTGTTTTCTTTAGCTATTATGTTTTCTCTCCATCCTTCTGGTGCTTGGTTGTTTTCTTCAATTAACTTGGAGATTGTAGTCCCCAGAAAGATCTATTTTTACCAACCTGAATGAATTATAACTTAAGCTGCTTCCTGGCTGAGGAAGGTAGCTATTAAAATGCTAACCCACTGAGGTTGGAAACTGCCCAGTGGAAAGTGACTGTACAGGAAAGTGAGCATACATGCTGTCAGAAAAAGAAACATTTCACTGCATTCCATCCAGGCCAGAGATGCCACTAGAGTTTGACTGGAAACCAGTTGTGATTCACATCGATGACTCATGAAAACCACAATTCAGTTTACTCTTCAGCTACTGCTACTGATGTAGATCACTGAAGTCCTACACTGGTTGGGAAAGTCAAGGATATCAGCATGGACAAAATTGGAACTGACATTTTTATTGACTTTCACTTCAGTAACTTGATCATTAGTGAAAGCAAGTCCCTTTCCAAGGGTTTGACCTTTGCCATCTGAAGAATGGAAAAATTAAATTTAATGATTGACAAGTTCCAATGAAGAGTGATTGATAGATGTAAAATAAGATTTTTCTAAAGGAGACAATTTAGACACATTTAAAGTACCCCCATTGGCACTCAGGAAGGCATCGGTGGGCTGTTTAGAAAAATTCTATTTCCACACAGATTAAGAAGGGATAGTGATGCTAAAACTGCATTGGAGATCCCCAAACACCTCCTGATTTTCTTTATTGGTAGAAACAGAACACAAAGCCTCTTTAAGCACTGGGTCCCAGGTGATTTCCACTCTGATAATGGCTTCTGTGGTAGCAGTGGGACCATTACAATGTGAAAATAAGGTTGTATATTTTATTTTCTTCATGGAAATCAGATGTACAAAGTTGAATGAATCATAAATGGACTAATATAAATAGTTCATTGACAACCCATGTCTCTATGTATGTATGTATTCACAGTGAGGAAAATGAAACTCGTAAATACTCAACCCAGAAACTACAATATTGCCAGTAACTTATATGTTCACTTTGGTTTTCCTGATCTGGCCTGGATCCATGTTTACCCATCCAGCCTCCTGTCATAGCCAAACACTTTGAGAGTTTTGTGTTTTCTATATTCTTGCTTTATAAAAGTAAGCTATATTTCATATGTGTACATTCCTAAAGAATATGTTGTGCATTTTTATGTGTACTGCTTAAGCTACTGTGATTGCTCTTTTCCCCACTGAAACTTAGTGTACCAAGATTCATACTTAGTGTTGCATCTAGTTTATTAAGTTTTCACTGATGTATAATATCCTACTTCCACAGTGGTTACACCAGTTTTCATTTCTACCAATGTTGAACAAGTGTTCTTTTTTCTCCACAACCTCAGCAACACTTGTCGTTTCTTGTGTTTTTGACTTTAAACATTCTCACAGGCGTGAAATTATATCTCATTGTGGCTTTGATTTGCATTTCCCTGATGATGGATAATGTTGAGTATCTTTTCATGTGTCTGTTGAACATCTGTATGTCATCTCTGGAGAAAGATCTATTCATTTCTTCTGCTCATTTTTAACTGGATTATTTGTGGGATTTTTGATGTTGAGTTGTAGAAGTTCTTCATCTATCTTTGGATACTAACCCTTTATCAGATATGTCATTGGTAAATATATTCTTCCATTCAGTATGTTGTATTTTAGCTTTGTTCATGGTTTCCTTTGATGTGCAGAAGCTTTTTATTTTGATGCAGTCCCAGTAGTTTCTTTTTGCTTTTGTTGCTCTTGCATTAGGAGACATATCTAGAAAAATATTACTATGGCCATGTCAGAGAAATTACTGCCTATGCTCTCTTCTAAGATTTTTAGGGCTTCAATTCTCACAGTTAGGTCTTTTAATCCATTTTGAGTTTATTTTTGTGTATAGCATAAGAACCTGGTCCAGTTTCATTCAACTGCATGTAGCTGTAGAGTTTCCCCAGCAATTATGATACCTCCAGTTTTGTTTTCCTTTTGCAAATTGCTTTGGCTCTTCAGGTCTTTTGCTATTCTATACACATTTTAGGGTTGTTGTTTTAGTTCTTTGAAAAAATACTATTGATATTTTGATAGGGATTATATTAAATCTTTAGATTATTCTTGGTAATATGAAGGGCAATTTTAACAATATTTGTTCTTCCAAGCCATGAGCATGGAATATCTTTCAACTTCTTTGTGTCATCTTCAATTTTTTTCAACAGTGCTTTACAGTTTTCAGAGTACAGGTCTTTCACCTCCTCTGTTAAGTTTATTCCTAGTATTTTATTATTTTTGGTGCAATTGTAAATGGTACTGATTTATTAATTTCTCTTCCTGCTACTTCATTATTATCATTCATTAGTGTATGGAAGTACAATGGACTTCTTTATATTGATTTTGAATCCTACAACCTTGCTGAATTCATGTATCACTTCTAGTTAGTAGCTTTTTGGTGGAATCTTTAGACTTTTCTATATAAAGTATCATGTCATCTGCAAATCATGAAAGTTTTACTTCTTACCTATTTGGATACCTTTTATTTCTTTCTGTTGTCTGATTGCTGTAGTTAGGATTTCCAATACTATGTTGAATGAAAGTCGTGAGAGTGGACATCCTTGTCTTGTTTCCAATCTTAGGGAAAAAGATCTGTTTTTCCCTATTGACTATGATGTCTATGGTCTTCATTATGTTGAGATATGTTCTCTCTAAACCTACTTTGTTGAGGGTTTTTATCATGAATTTTATATTGTGCTTTGCCAAATGCTTTTTCTGCATCTATTGAAATGATTATATGGTTTTTATCCCTTCTCTTTTTGATGTAATGTATCACATTGATTGATTTGTGAATACTGAAGAACTCTTGCAATCAGGATAAATCTGTTTTGTTTGTGGTGATTTTTTTAATGTATGCTTGATTTGGTTTGATAATATTTTGTTGAGGATTTTTTGCATCTGTGTTTATCAGAGATTACTGACCATTAGTTCTCTCTCTCTCTCTCTCTCTCTCTCTCTCTCTCTCTCGGTGTCTTTATTGAATTTTGGTGTCAGGGTAATGCTGGCCTCATAGAATGCATTTAGAAGCTTTCTTTCCTCTTCCTTTTTTTGGATAATAATTTGAGAAGAAAATAAGTGTTAATGTTCTTCAAATGTTTGGTGAATTCACTTGTGAAGCTGCTGGTCTTGGACTTTTTGGGGGCAGAGGGGATTTTCTCATTACTCATTGCTGTTAATCAGTCTGTTTAATTTTTGTATTTCTTCTTTCTTCAGTTTTGGGAAGTTCTATGTTTCTAGCCATTTATCTACTACATCTAGGTTGCCAAATTTATTGGTGTATAATTTTTCACAACCTCTTATAATTATTTGTATTTCTATGCTTTTGACTGTTATTTCCCCTCTCTTTAATTTCTGATTTTGCTTGAGACCTCTCTCTCGTTTTTTGAACAGTCTATCTAAAGGTTAATCAATTTTCAGAGAACTATCAGTCCTTTCATTGGTGTGTTTTATTATTTTTTTTTAATTTCTGTATTATTTGTTTCTGCTCTAGTCTTTATTATTTTCTTCCTTCTGCTGGCTTGGGGTTTTGTTTGTCTTTGTTTTCTAACTCTTTTAGGTGTAAGGTTAGGTTGTGTATTTGAGCTTTTTCTTCTTGAGGTAGGCCTGCATTACTATAAATTTCCCTCTTACAACTGCTTTTGCTGCATCCCCGAGATTTTTGATTTTTATGTTTTCATTTTCATTTCTCTCATATTATTTATTTCTTTTTGATTTCTTGTTGACCCATTGTTGTTTAGGGGCATGTTATTCAACCTTCATGTATTTGTGCTCTGTCCAGATTTTTTCTTGTGGTTGATTGCTAGCTTCATAGCATTGTGGTCAGAAAAGATGAATGTTATGACTTAGATTGATTTAAAGTAGTTGAGACTTGCTTTGTGGCCTAACATGTTATCTGTTCTTCAGAATGTTCCATGTGTACCTGAAAATAATGTTTATTCTGCTGTTTTAGGGTGGAGTGCTCTGACTATATCTGTTAAGTCCATCTGGTCCAGTGTGTCCTTCAATCACTGTTTCCTTGTTGATTTCCTGCTTAGATGATCTGTCCATTGATTTAAGTGAGTTTTTAAAAATCCCCTACGATTATTGTATTACTATTGATTACTTCCTTTATGTTGGTTATTAACTGTTTTATGTGGGGTGCACATAAATATAATATTGACAATTATTATAATTTTGTGCTGGAATTTCCCTTTATTATTTATATAGTTCATTCTTTGTCTCTTATTACACTCTGTTTTAAACTCTATTTTGTATAAGAGAAGTATTACTTCCACTCCTTTCTTTTTACAACAATTTGCATGAAATTGTCTCTCTTTCCCCTCACTTTCAATTTGTAGATGTCTTTTGGTCTGAGTCTCTTGTAGGTAGCATATAGATAGGTCTTTCTTTTTTTTTTAATCCATTCTGTAACCCTATGTTTTATTCATTGAACCATTTAGTCCATTTACTCTCAAAGTAATTACTGACAGATATGTATTTATTGCCACTTTGTTACTTGTTTTGCTATTATTTTTATAGTTTTTCTCTGATCCTTTCTTCTCTTACTCTCTTTCATAGTTTTCTGGCTTTCCTTAGTGATATACTTGGATTCCTTTCTTTGTTTTACATATTTGTTTACTGATTTTTAATTTGTGGTTACCGTTAGGTTTGTATATAACAACTCTGCATATATAACTCTATATTAAGTTGATGATTGCTATGTTTGGACCCATTCTTTACTCCTCTAACCCACACATTTTAGGTATATGATGTCATATTTTACATCTGTGTGTGTGTGTGTGTGTGTGTGTGTGTAAACCGCTTGACTTTTACAGTTATACTTATTTTTATTACTTTTATTTTTCCTACTTTTCATACTCTTGCCTTTTTTTCCTCCTTTAACATTTATTATTGGTCTGGTTTAATGGTCTTCTTTTCTCTTGCTATTTTTAAAATTCTCTATCACTACTTTTTACCATTTCGATTACCTTGTGTCTTGATGTGGACCTTCTTGGGTTGATTTTGCAGTGATTCTCTGTGCCTTCTGGATCTGGATCTGTCTCTTTGCTCAGATTTGGAAGTTTTCAGCTATTATTTCTTCAAATAAAAATTTTAACCCCCTTTCTCTCTTCTTCTTCTTCTGAGATCCTTATAATGTGAATGTTATTATACTTGATCTAGTCACTGAGTTCCCTAAGTAGACTTCTCATTTTGGATTTTTTTTTCTCTCACCTTCTCTTTTTATTACTCCATCTTGTAGATCACTAATTCATTCCTTCGCTTCCTCTAGACTGCTATTTATTCCATTTTGTGTGTTTTTAATTTCATATATTCTATTCTTCATCTCTGATTTGTTCTTTTTTCTCTCTCCGTTAAGGTCTCACTGATGTCCTTCAGTCTTTTTTTTTTTTTCCAGGTCCTGTGAAAATCTTTATAATCATTACTTTAAACTCTTTATCAGGCCTTCTTTTATCTGTTTTACTTAGGTATCTTGCTGTGGTTTTGTACTGTTATTTCCTTTTGGAAATATTCCTCTCTCTCCTCATTTTGCGGAAATCTCCCTGTCTTTTTCTGTGTGTTAGGAAAGTCAGCTACCTCACCTGCTCTTGAATGTACTGGCCTTATGAAGATGTGGTCCTGTAGTGCCCTGCAGGGCAGAGTCCCCTGTTCCCTAGAACCCAGAGCTTCAGGGAATGTGTCCTATGTGTATTGCACGTGCCATATTGTTTGGTCCTGGCCACTTTTTCCTTTAGTGTAGCCATCTGCAGAGGTTATTGTTGCCTATTGTAGACTGTATTTGGTCTCTGGCTGAGAGGGGGAACACAGTTTTAACAAGGTGAGTCTTTAGCAGGACCCACTATTGCCACCCACAGGACCAACGCCCCATAAAATACATGGGTTTGGAGATGTGATGTGGGCGAGATTGGTGCCAGTGTTCTGAAGGAGGAGACCTACAGCGCTGAGATGGAGGCAGGCAGGTGTGACTGGAAACTGCAGGTCTCTTTAAGTGCAGTGGTGGCATTGAAGGGTGGTCGGTGTAAACAAGTTAGTGAGTGTAGGCATCTTTCTGATTCCCTCAGGGGACCGTGTGTGTATGCTGGGGGGCAGAGGAAGTAAATGGAGACTTCCAGCTCTTTTGTTTCTGGAGGAGGATCTGGGACTTGCTCTGAATTGAGTGAGTTTCTCCCCCTCCTGTATGTCCCAGGGATTTTCCAAATGGCTATATTTCTATGCTGTATCTCCCTGGGCTTATGAAGCCCATTTTCCTGCTGTCTCTTTAAGGGCAGGGACTCAGCTTCCTATTACTATCCTCTCCCGGAACCCAATGAGTTTTAAAATTCTAGGCTTTAAGTACTACTGGTTGTAAGAACTCAAATAATTTGACTCTCTTGCTTTCAAAGCCAGATGTATAAGGACTGGTCTTCCTCGCACAGGCTTCTGGTGTTATAGTCTGTTTTCTTGCCCTTTGTGCTGTGTATTTCTCCCTCCCACAGACAGCTGAGATCGCTTTAGCTTCCTACCACATCTTCATCTTCCTACCATCTTCAATGTTGCCTATTCTCTGTCTTTAGTTGCATAGTTTGTTCTGCCAGTCTTCGGGCAATTTTCTGGGTTATTTAGGCTAATATGAGTGCTATCTAATTGTATCCATGGGATGAGTTACGTTTAGGGTCCTCTTACTCTGCCATCTTCCCAGCCTCCTGTTTCACTTTCTTTAAGGTATTTTTAGACGAACAATATTTGTTGGTAAAATAATTTATCAGGGTTTTAAATTTTCTGATTAGTTTTTCTATTTTTTTTTTAAATGTTTTATTTATTTCTAGGAGAGAGAGAGAGAGACAGCGTGAGCAGGGGAGGGTCAGAGAGAGAGGGAGTCATAGACTCTGAAACAGGCTCCAGGCTCTGAGCTGGCAGTCAGCACAGAGCCCGACGCGGAGCTCGAACCACGAACCGCGAGATCACGACCTAAGCAAAAGTCGGACGCTCAACTGACTAAGCCACCCAGGTGCCCCTAGTTTTTCTATTGTGTTTAAGCATGGCTGCCATATCCACCATCAGAAAGGTTTTATACTATGATTTTTTCCAAAAGTCCAGAATTCTGTTTTTTACCTTAATACATATGGCGTTGATTTTTGGTTGGGTCTCATATCATGAACTGAATGTTGTTCCCACCCCAATCCCCCATCCATATAGCTAAGTGTCAGCTTTTTTTTTTTTTTA